>NC_142245.1:76108955-76408955 GCF_052056855.1 Sturnus vulgaris
TCATAGCATCACAATGAATCACAATGTATTAATTCTCAATTTTTCTCAACTGCTGATAAGATCTATCTCCTTAAAGCATTTAAAAGGTAAAGCATCCATCACCAATTGCTTCTAGACAAAAATATTGTCCTGCTCAGTGTTTCAATAGGTGCAATGAGGATAACACAACCTACACATCTTTGGCAGATTTCTTACTCATAATCAAACAGCTCCAGGAATAACAATTTTAACACCAGTATTTCCATCTTAGAAATTTTTAATAATTGTTTCTACACAACATCCTTGTGAGAAAGAGAGGAATTCTTTATCCAAACTCTCCATCAACCAAGTACAGTCCCTTGCATTGTCAGTTCAGTGCTTCACTGCAAGTTTCCTTCGCCCCTAGTGCTACATAATTATAGTGGCCTTCTCAAAAGGGGCATTATTTTATGAAAAAGGTTTGTGAGAAAGACAGCACTAGTTTCATTTTTTTATGTATGTGTTTCCTGTGAAGCAAAAAATGCCAGTTTTATAACAGTAAATAACAGAATGTATGTTTTCAGAACTGTATTCACACTTTCTCCATTTCTTATATTTACTGGCCACAAGAGTAAGAAGTTTACCTAGAAGACATTGATTAAACTCAATAAAGATATTCCATCTTTTTAGTCTTACAATAAAATAACTATGATCGCAAATCAACCTTTATAAAAGGTTAGTTGAACTACATCAATATATAACATTATATATGGTAAGTAATCATATTAAAGCACTGAGTTGTTATAATAGAGAAACTGAATTTCTCATCTACTGGAACTCAAAGTGAAGTAAGGTGCAGACAGAAGGTAAACTCTCAGCTGTTGTAAATTATCACAGCTCATGAAAGCTTGCCATTTTACACCTTCTGGGGAATCTGAATTCAAATTATACAGAACATTCCTTCCAAGTATCTAAAAGCAATTTATAAGCAGTAAAACTCAGGCTTCCCCAAGAGAAGTTTACATTTCAACCACTTTCTCAAAATGGGAACTAAGAGAAAAATTAGATGTCTTAATTAAAATCTTCTGTCCCCTCAATCTGTCCAACTGAGTCTCTTTATTCTACCACAAAAAATCCCATGGAAATGTTGGTGCTCATACCACAGAATAAAGTCTGGTGACATGCAGGTATCTGAAAGTGAGGACAAAACAGTTCCCTAAGTATCATCTGCCAAAAGTACTTGAGATATTTTTGCAGCTGAAAAGTGCATCTCCACACAGGCACTAAACACTGTATCCTTCCTTAACCCTGGAGCAGCAAAGACAAAACTGTCCCATAGTGTGCTTCCAGAGAAGTCTCTCTTGTGCGATCAGGTCCTGAAACCATGGAGGTGTTTCTTCTACAGTCACCTGGAGCTTCTCTACCAAGGCAGATTTAGGAATGTGCTTCTCACACCTAACTGGTTCTTCCACTGTGATAGAAGGGGCAAACAAGGCCCTGTGCAACCTCTCTCAGTGACACTCCACATGTACAAGTGTGTGTTTAAAAGCTGCATGAGCTTGTGTGCAGCTCCTATTTCAGCAGACTTTACAGCCACCCCACTACTCACGGCCACCTCTCTGTTTTCCTGTGCACTGCAACGGCTGTCACACCTGGGAGTCTACACACTTAAAACAAATGAGCCAGGAATAATCACACTGGAAAGGCTCTACTTATTCTTGCAATCAAGGCAAATTTTGTTTTAACGAGATTATTAAAAAGGAGTATCGAGGGTGACAACACAGAGCCAACAAAACCAGAGCAAAGCAAGGCAATAAAAAACAAATCCAAAATGTTGCATCCAAAGACTCAACCTCATTTTTTCCAGAGATACAATCAACGTTTTCCTTTGAAACAAGTCCAGCCATAGAGAGTTAGAAATGACAAGGAAATCTCCTCATTATGAACACATGTTTTACAGGTAAAACCTTACAAAGGGAAGGCCTTGTTAAGTTCATGGCTCAGACCTGCTACTTTGGCTAAGCAGAAAAGGACCACAGGAAAGTGACTCCACTGAATTAGAGGTAGGAAAACAAGTTCTGTAACCATCACGTGCTCACATTGTGGTGTATGGTGGTTAGTTGAATTATGTTTGCTGTGAATTAAAGCTATACAGCAGATAACCAGCTAATTGCTTAAAAAGGTCAGGTTTTTGCAATAAAGTGTCTCTCCTTTGCACTGCCTGGGGACTCTGCGTCACTCTGCATCGTCACATCAACATTCCTAAAATATAACTTCATAGGTCCATAAAACCTGCCTCTCTAATAACTAGATCAAATGGCAAGAAGCTCTGAGGTAAAAACCTCTTGTCATTTCTTTTCAAATGCATCACAAAAAGCTCAAGTTTGGATCCTCCATCATTTGTTGTGATGGTAGAACCAACATTGCTAGGTGCTTTATATCTGGTAAGTTTTTCTGAAGCTGCAAAGAACAGAAGCTTATCTCTTTATAAACACAGCTGTTTAACTAGGGCTCTTAACTGTGATTTTATTTCAGTTTAAGGAGATTAGGGTTTATGATACCATTTATCTTTTCTGAAACAGGGTAAGGACAGACAACATGGGAGGTGGAAAAAGACCTGCCTCCAGCAGCCTTCAATTCAAAATCTAGAATTGCTCATTTTTATTTTTAGAGAAAACATTCAGGCTGACATCAAATGCATTGAAACTTTACAAAGTCACATTTATCACTAAAGTAAGTTGCTGGTATGTAATTAATAAGTGGAAAAGACAATTTTCACCATCTGATACACACTGTTTTTGTTGCTATTCCTCTCTTGTTATTTTTCCTTCTGAAATATATTTTAGAAGTGTAGCAGTTCACTACAGAGACAAGAATCTATGAGCTTTCATCAGTAAAAAAATGTTAGAAAATGAAATAGGAACGAAATTGACAAAATTCTATAAAAATGCAATTCAGCTCTCTGAAAATTAGTCTAAATGGTTCTTGAATGTAAAAGGATTCCTATTCCTTTCTTCCCTATTGTTAGGGTATAATTTTCTAGGGATTTAATAGGCAAATCCAACAAATCACAAAAAATGTATCATTTTCTATAATAATCTTTACAACAGCTATACAGGACTTGTATGTCATTAATATCTTTGGTCCCACACAAAAACGTACTTCAAAGTATATGCTCTCCTTAGCTGGTTTATAAATATGCATGTGTTCAACACACTGTGTTACTATAAAACCACAGACATCAAATTTTCCAACCAAAATCACAGAACAGTTTAGGTTGGATGGGACCTTAAAGATCACCTAGTTCCAGCCCCCTGTCATGGACAGTTTCCATCAGACCAGGATGCTCAAAGCTCCATCCAACCTTACCTTGAACACTGCCAGGGATGGGGCATCCACAACTTCTCTGGGCAACCTGTTCCAGTGCCTCACCTCTTACAGAAGAAATTCTTTATTGTGAATCTCCAACCCAAACCTACCCTTTTTCAGTTTAAAGCCATTTCCCTGCTGTATCACTACATGCCCTTGAAAAACATCCCTCTCCATCTTTATTGTGTGCCCTCTTCTGAAAAGCTGCTATAAGGTCTTCCTAAGGCCTTCTCCAGGCTGAACAACCCCCACTCTCTCAGTTTTATTGACTTTGATTTAATCCTCACATGATGGGTTTCAGATTAACTCAGTGCTTAAACAACTGAGTCCTGCATTAACTTTTTAAAATCATCTAATTGTTCTAAGAAAGCTATTTCTTTCAAAAGTGATTTAAACGCTTAGAACCACATTTGTAATTGCATTTGAGATCCCAAACGTATCTGATGAATTGGGAATACCAGATCTTCCCCGCTACAAGATTAAAACAAACATATTTATTATATAAACCTATTAAATAATACCTGAAGCAAACTGAAACACCTGTAACTGCTAGAAGATAAACCTTGTAAAATTACGACCTATACAGCTTCACTCAAACATTAAAATAGGTTTCACCCCAAAGAAGCACTTTGAAAGCTCTTCAGCACAGATTTTCACTTCAGAGACTGTGATCTTTCGATCTGTCATTACTATCCCACATAGACCTCTAGCTTGGAAGCCACTTCACAGGAAAGCTTCATAAGATCTTTTTGACAAGCGTATTTGTTGTAATTTCTTCCATTTCTTCCTGGCACGAGGGAGCCCGAAGTGATCAAAGGAGTAAAAGGAACCCTTTGTCACAAGGCAAGGAAACCCCCAGCTCTGCAGCTCTCTTGCACATCTGGAAGCTGCCAAGGGTGTCCCAGTTGGAGTTAGAAAGGCTATGCAGGATGACATTGCTTTTCCATCTCCTTGCCTCCTCATCTGCCTGGAGCCACCAGTGTCCTGATCCTGGGGCAGGAGTGATAGCACAGGGCAACTAATGCTTCACTTGCAACCGATTTCAGCTAATGAAATCTCAGCAGATCTCAGGCTGAACCAACACACTTGTTAGCAGGTCTAGACACGAGTGTGACTTCACTACATCTAAATCAGCACCCTTTGGGTGCTTAACACCAGAACTAGATTCCAGCTATCTTAACACATTGGTGACCATGTGCATGGCTTCAGGAAACATACAATTCAGTTTTCTCCCACTATCTTCTTTGGCTTTATGGTTACAAACAAAAGCAATGCTTCTATCAGCTCCCAAAGGAAAATTTGTTGAACTACAGAGCTGGGAATTCCCAGAAGAGTTTCTAATTTCCTATCATTTTCCACAAGCTTAAATCCACTGGAAACAGTGTTAAACAGCTTTGGTAAGATTTTGAAAGAGTAAAGATTACTAACATATATATCTCTGAATGGAAGACATTAATTAAAATAGAAACTACAGACTGCCATATTTGATCATCCATGGTATTTATGGATTTTAGACTTTATGTTGTTTTCTTTAACTTAAAAATTGATGTATGTTTTTCAACCACACCTGGCTTTCCAAACAGTTTCAGCAACTTTTTTTTAATGTAACCATATATATCTGTATGTTTATAGAATTACACTTCAGATAATCTTCAACAGATCTCAGTCACAAGGAGTGCAATAGTCAATACAAATGCCCCCACAGCAGACAAATTCAAATGTAGAATGCAGTAACACAGAAGAAGTTGTCTTGTGTGGACACCTTGCTGTTTTTTTCTGGCTTTCTAAATCAAAATGCACATCCAATGCTTAGCTGAAGAAGTGACCTAAACTCAAGAGCTGTGAGCACAGTAGCCTTCCTAAATACTGGTGTGATGCTCTATGTACTTCTGAAGACAATCTGGGATAAATAAGTTGAGGCAATATTACTGTAGGGCAGCAAGACAAAAGTAATGCTCTCCAGTAATTCTCCAATGCTCACAACAATAGCAGCAAAATAATCAAGTTTTCTGATTGGAACTGACACATATCAAACAGAAAATGAGAAGAACACACAGTTAATCCTAACATAGTTTTACTGAAAATCGCTTTCTATGCTGTTATACTTGCTAAATAACAGTAAAAATATTAGCTAACAAAGAACAGGAGTCTGAAACTTCTAAAAGTTCAGAACAAAAGAATATATAAAGTTCACAAGATATTACTGTAAAGGACAAGATTAAGAGCCCATTCGAATTAAGCCAAAGCAGACAAAGGGGAAAGGTGTTTCATAAAATAAGGGAACAGTGCCAACAGGGACAGCATTCATTTTCCCTGTGAGCCAAAATGCCATTACTATTATAAACGATACAGAAATTATATCAGGAAAATAGTGTGTGAGCTGAGCACATCAGGTGAACAGTGTGAGTTTCTGCTGCCTACATGCACTGCTTGACCCTCTGCATCCTGCATGAAGCCTGGCCAGCCTGCAGTTCCAGAGGACACCAAACCCCTTGTAGATCTTGGGCCACAACCACCAGCCTGGCCTGCCTGTAATGGATGTCCTACCAAGAATACTGCACATGCCTGTACTTATAAAAATGAATCCCACCCAGCCTGGAGAGATTGAAAGGAATACACCATTGCACAGAGTCAATTCAGGTGAGATACCCACGATTATGAGAATCAAACTAAGGAAAAAGAAGGTTATGTTTCCATACTACTTTTATTTGAGGGTAACTGTGTGATTTTGCTTGCAGTTATTTGTGATACACACAGTGCAACCATCACAGATATAGTACACTGGATACTGGGATTCACAGGTGGCTCTCTGGCACTTTTATGTAGATGTTCATGACAATGGTAGAAAAAAAAGGAGGTTATAGCACAGCAAAACCTGCATGGGCAATATGTTAATCTTCTCATTTAGCCTCACCAATTCACTTCAGCCTTGATAGGCATCAAGCCCCTTTTTTCTCTTCTATGCCTTTCTTGATAAGAGGCTGACAGCCACATTTTAGAGAGGTAGTTTTCTGTTTAGCATAAATACTTACTAGGATAAATACTTACTTACAAGCATTCGAGTAGACATTATTTTACTTACTGCCCAAGAGAGCACTTAAGCTATTACTTGAATAGTGAAAGGCTAATATACTGCTTAAACACAGCATTGATTACTGAGATGCTTTCCTTCACATATATTTTATGTTGTTACTTGTTAGGCAATAAAACTTAAGTTCACATTTAGCAAGGCACTTAGGCCACATTTCATTAAAATATATATATATTCACCCCTGAGAAAAATGACTTTTGCTCTCTCCATATGAAAAACGCTCTGCAATACCAAAAAACTGACAGAAAAAAAATCAAGTATTGCCTGAAGGAGTGGCAAGCTTGTACCAGAACATGACAACCCACTTTAGAAACTGCTGTTCTGCATAGGTAAATGTGTGCATCATTGAAGATGTATGGAAGATGTCTTTGGATCTGTCATCAGCACAGAACTGTTCCATCATAGCAGGCTGCTACACCACAAAACTTTCTACAGCATTGAACTGTGGGATTTCTGCTGAAGAATAACTTTGGCCCTCCACAAATGCCATTAGGAAATTCAAAATGGAGCTCAAGTGTAAGAAAAGGCTGTTAAAAATAGGGCACAGATGAGGATAAAAAGGACTGTAATAAGAAAACTAGATTTGTACACCTATTATTTTTATAAAAGATACATTAAAAACTCATATTGATGTGCAGCACTGCAGTCTTCTTGTCCTTTATTTTTCTATTCATTCAAGCAAAGATACTTTAATACAGAGACCAAATACTGCTTTTGCCCATCCACAGGCATAAAAGCAATAACTAGTGTTACACTTTCACACATGGAACATGTACTTCATGAACACAAGTTCAGAAGTTACATGCAAGGAATTTAACAGGGCTGGAATGTCTTTTTAGGAGATTAGCCCTGGAAAAAGCACAATACATTTGCATGCATTCTAGCTGAATAAACCACTCATGCAGTTTTAGCTACCAGTTTTTCCTAGACTGCTTGCTTATCAGTTGATTACCAAGAAACCAAGTTGGTTGGCAAAAGAAAAAAAAAAAAGAAAGAAAAAAAAGAAACATAAGAAAAACTAAGGGAGAGTTTCTAACCATTGCCTTCGAAGAAATACTGACAAATACTAAAATTGATCTGCTTTTATTGTTAGCTGTTTAAAAATTTTACGTATCCTTTAACAACCTACTTAAACAGTAGCAGAGATGAAAGAAAGTAATATATATGGATCTCACATTAAGATTTTTTTCAAAATATGATTTAAGAGTCCACCTTGGATCAAATGCAGTATTTAAGACAGAAGCATTTGACTGCAGGGAGACAGAATAATCCAGTAAATATTTCTCTCTGGAATCACTAGCATGACGTTTGAAATATGAATATTTAAGCCTCATGACACTGAAGTCTCTAATAAAAAACATAACTCATAATTATATCATAAATAAAGATAACATTAGTTTTTTACCTAAATCTTTGGCTTGCTTTCTACTTGCTAAGGTTCCCACAACAAGCCCTCTACTGCCACAGTACTCTGGCAACCTTCTCCATCTTACAGGGTTGTTTACTTTTTCAATTATCAAGGCAACGAATTCACCTGCTTCCTTGAAGTACAGCCAATGAATCTTTCTTGTAATGGTCAATTATGAAAAGATTCACTTCTCATTTCACAATAAACTAGATATTTATGTCTTGTCATGACAGCTTCCTGTGGAAAAAAGAAGGGTACTTCACAGGTTGTGATGAAGAAGAGCAAACCAGAAAAAACAGTTTCTTTTCCTCCACCTTCTTCATGATTCTTTCCTTTGTTTTCTTCATTTTTTAAAATGTAATACTTTTTTCCTTGTCACTGACTTAACTTTACACATTTTCATGCAGCTGACAAATCAAAAATTCCTTATATACATGCTAATAAAATGCAAAAATCAACATGAAAACAAATCTTATGTCAACTAATAATCATAATTACTAGCTTAGCTTACCTAAGAAAAACCTGCTTGAGGAGGCTCATAAATCGATCCAATTTCACAGTCTACACAGGCTTTCTGGTGGGCTTTTTAAATTTTGTTTTAAGAAATATATCACTATAGTCCTTATTTATTATCTCTACTTAAAATAAGCCACATCAAGCCAAAAAGTCTGACAAATCAGCAGGAATTTCTGTAGTGGTTGGCATTAATCCATATCCTAGCACACTGCTGCTAATATTCCCATTTAACTTTCTCAGACTTGGTTTGTTCACAGTTATATTTCACCATACTGTGAATTGGTAGCCTAGAAAAATCCAAAGTACAGCAGGTAAGAGCTGCATTCTCTTCAGTTTAAATCATATTCAAACATCACTCCATGTACATATTTTGATGCATTAAAACAACCACCTTAATCTTTATGTACACTAGGATCAGATCACCCAGTGGACATTGAGAATTCTAACTGGTGTAAAAAACTGTGCTCTGTAAGTGGCACCCTTTCCACAGGTTCTCTGAGGGAAGCTTTAATTTGTGCTTAGGGCTTCATGGCAGCCCTACTAACAAAGATGCCTTGGGGACATGCTGAATTCATATTGCTGTGACCCACAGCCATGTGTGTGTGCAGAGACCACACCAGTCACAGGTAAGACAGATAAATCAAATGGTAGCATCCCCCCACCAGCTTTTCTATTATCTGCCCCACTTTGCGCCAATTTCCTCAAGCTTCCCCAACACCTCTTGCTTTGCTGTTCTTCCTTAAGACATGGGATGGGGATTTGTCAAAGTCAATGAGCACTTTATTACAGTGAGAGTGCTCAGTAATGAACAATTCAGCAATTTAATGAGATTCTGTAGATCTGTCTCCAGCCTGTCCATCAAGTTTCACTTCTATAAAGCACCCTGACACTAATCCTCTGGCATACCCAATCTTCACCCTGGGCTGAATATTAGATTCTTCCATGGTATATTGCATTACCACTATAACCTTAGCAAAAATGATGAACTTAACTACACTTGAGGCAATATAGCTGGTCTGATTTGATTTTCTTCTATTGAGTTGACTATGAGGGAATTACTTATTTACTAAGATAAAGTGAGAAACCAGTTTCTTATTGCCTTCTGAATGCCCAAATTGGTAAATATTTATATATGTCTTTTAATCCATTCTGGGGACCTGGAATATTTATAAATACATATTTATTCCTAGTTTCACAAACTGAATTAAAAAGATGCATGCGCATTTTGCCTGCAGCAGAAAACTAGTTTAAAAAAATTCTTCAGAACAGCATTAGTAACCTTTAGAGAGGCAATTATGATAACACTTAAATGGACAGTGTGGAGTTTGTTGTCACTCAGAAAGCAGCACATTACCTATCTCTCCCCAGTACGACCCTGCAACAGAAACAGAGGCTTTATCATATTTGCCTCATGAAATGTTCATTGACTGGAGTGCACACAATTAAGAAAATTACTTCCGAGCCCGAGTCTTTCTTGCAGAACAGGACAGTTAGACACTAACTAAAACTCCCACTTCCCAAACATCACTACAGCAGGTTACAGAGGGCATATTACTAAGTGAGTATTCAGTTATACTTGTATGGCTTCCCACAGAAACTCTTCTAGCAAAAGTATACCCAAACATGTAGTTAGGGGATTCCACTGGTCCTGCAGAGAAACGATGATGAAACCAAATCAGTCAATTATCCATTCCCCATTCATAAACTTGTACTTCAAAACTTTCTTCTCATAAAGGGAATATGGGCTAAGACTCAGAGTAGTGTGCCTTAAAAACCTAAACCAAACACAACCCATCATCATGTGCAGTGTAGTGTACAGTTCTGTTGTACAAGCATCCTCCAGAGATTAGGACAGGAAAAAGGCAAACTTCATTTTGGTGTTTGCAGAAAATATCATCTTTGTAACATACTCCATAAGCTTAAGTCTCAAAATTTTCAAAAAAATATGCCTGCTACAATACTGAAGGGTTATGTTATATCTTCATACTGGTTTTGTGGTTTGAAGAACTTAACCTGACATTTTGGTTTTTTAACAATAAATATTTTATCCTGCATGACATTATTCATCCACAGAACACGAAGCATCCCACTGATGAATACACACTTTACACTTTGAGAAACTGATGGCATCTAAATGTAGTTATTTTCTTAGAATAATCCAAAAGATAAATAGATAAATAATAGAGATTGAAAAAAACCTGTTTTCTGAATCACAGAAAACTTCTCTGCTGGGTCAATGTAATCCACTTCCTAAGACAAATGCACAGGTTTGTTTTCAGCAAGTTTCCTTCTACCTTAAAATACACTGAAATACTTTCCTCTCTAAAAGATGACACCAAAAAACAAACAGAAAAACACCTTTGGGTAATCAATATTACAGAGATTTCCTTCCACTCCATCATAAATTTTTACAGACATATGATGGGAACAATTCCAAGGACAGATTTTGGTTTAGTTTATGTGTTTCTCTTAATAGGCTGCGTGTTTTTCTCACGTTAGGTTTTCTCTCAGCCCATACACACTAAAGGTCACAACACAATGTTTTTATCTTTTTAATATTTTGTGACTAGCAACCTGGTCCTTTTCTAGATCCAGCTTCTTAAAAGCAAGTGATCTCAGACTTCTTGCCACAAACCTTCCCTCAAAGCCTCCACTCATCTTGGAGCAGAGCTGCCTTTATGATGATTCTCTCATGTGTTTCAGGCAAAGTCAGCTGTGGTGGTCCAACCAATTTCAATGACTACTGAAGTTGTACAGCTAAATTTGTCTGAAGTGAATGAGAGAGACTGCAGAGGCAAGTCTGCCACCAGACTCATGGCACTAGCCTCATCAGAGGCAATTATAATTGAGTTGCATGCATCAGCCATCTCTTCCCACCAAAGAAGTTGGATCCGGAGAAGAATCTCTGGCTGTATTTAAGTAGCAGAAGTTAAACAGCATGACAAATTTCTCTTTCAAACAAAGTAATTGCATTAACACAACACAACATTTTTAGAATTTCATTTAGAAACTTCCCTCAGTTGTTATTCACAGTTTTTGCTCAAGTGCTTATTCTCCCTCAAGATTGCTCCAGGGTTTCAAAACAACAGATTACTGCTATGGTTTATAGAGTGTCACACATTCTGGTTGTTCACCAATCTCCTTACCTGCCAGATTTGCTCTTCACTGAGTGAAGTGAGTCTATCGCTTTTAAAAACCTCTCGAAGAAGACAGTATGGGAGTGCCAGAACTTCTTCAGGATGACTCTTCAATAGCTCAGAGAGATGTTTTACTAAGAAGCCAATGACTGCATTCTCCAATAGAGTGAGGTTGAAAAGATCCGCAAGCTTGTACAGGTCCAAGTAATTAAAACTATTTAATTCCTAAATGGATGAAGCAAACAAAACGCATGTCACAAAAATATCCCAAACATGAAACAGAGAATAAAAAAAAATCTACAGGTCTCAGATAATGAAAAAAGGTTATTCTTTTGGAGCTCTGGAAGGAAGGCAATATAACTTGAAGTTAATTAACACAGCCTCATTCAAAATGTATATGTGTTACCATTGCATATGCAAATACATATGATAGTACTAATTTATTTGCAACTCCTAAGGTTATATATGCATAAAGCATCTGTAAGAAATATGGATTAGTACATAATATAATAAACCAGCATGATTTACACTGTATGTCAAGAGCTCACAAGAGCTAACAAGTGGATTTTAAAAATGTATTTTTTAACTACAACGGCTTGTTATAAAGCAATTGTTTGTTCATTATTTACTGTTTTGATTGAACTAGAACACCTGTGTAGCACAACTTTTCGTTCTATGAGACCTCACAAAATACAAGATGCTGAGCTACATTTTATTATGTATTAATTTCCTTCAATGAACAAATGAACCTTTTTTATTTTCTCTCTATCTACTGGCATCAACACATAGTGGATGTTGGCCTCCTACTCCACCTCCCTCTCCTTCTTGCAGATGAAAATGTGGGGAGACAAAAGCTATAGTAGCTCAAGGCAGGAAGCTTTGTCCACCCTGCTAACAGATGACTGATATTTATGGGCTAATGTTTTCAACTTGGCATCCCTCATAAATTAGTATCTAGACAACTAAATGCTGTTGTTCTAGACTACACTGCTCCATTCAGGGAACAGGCCAAGAATTCACCTCTATTAGACAAAAGGTCCCAGGGCACCTGGGAAATGATCATGTTTACCCGTTTTCTCTGTTCTTGCTGCATGCTCGCACCTCTCTTCCTCTCTCCTCCGCAATCCTGGTTTTCATCTTCCAATTTGCCGCATTGCTCCCTATCAGCCGCCTTCTCCTTGACCAGCCCCATGTGTGAGAATGACAAGGAGCCTCGTCAGTCTCACTTTGCTGGTGAGTTAACACGGGGACTGGAGCAAGGAAGAGAAACAGACTAAATTAAGTCAATTTCACTTTCGCTGCTCTGCTGGATGGAATGGCAGCACCAAATGAAACTGACAAGAAATCTTGTAAATGTCAAATGAGCTGCACGGCTGGCAGATAGAGCAGAGCAACAGGGAAGATGGGAAAGTGCGAAGAGGAGTTTTTTTGGAATGTTTTATGGACTACATCTTGAACGTGTGAATTGGGTGCCTGTCCCAGTGACTGTGGAGCTGTTTATGCATATGCAATGGAGAGTGGAGAAAGAATTTTTTAACCTGCTTAGAGAAGTCAGTACTGGAGGAAATGGAATCAAATTCCTGTGGAGGTTCATGCTTGTTACATAGTCTCCCAGTCTGAACAGTGCACCTTCCCTAGCAGAGTTGTACACTAAAGATAAATCCTATTCATTATCTACTTAGACTTCTGCGTAAGAGTTTCCCACGGTTTTCTTGGAAGAACAAAGGTACGTTCTTTACCTTGTCAGAACAAGCACTAACAGACATCATCCCAAAAGCCACAGCTATTCTAGTGTCAGCTCCTCCTCACACTAACACAGAGGAGGTAAGGATAAATCTGCAGTTGCAGAAAGAAAGAGAAAAGAATGAATTTTACATGAGAAGTATCTGGCCTGTGTGCTTGCTTGGTGATTTAGTATCTTCAGATCATAGATGGCACCTCACAACCCCACTCCTGTGATGGCCATGCAATGGTGGCAACAACACAGAGGAGCCTAATCAAAGCAAACATCACAGTATTTGACAAGCAACAAGCACAGTTTATTGCCCCTGGTTGAGAAAACTATCTTTTCAAAGAGCTCACTGATTGAATAAATCCCAAGTGCCAGAAAGAAATTTAGAAGAGCTCAGCGTGTATTTATTGAGCTCTTTTGTGGTCAATGGCTATGTCTAGGGACATAAATAAATAAATAAATAATCAAGCACTGCGAGCTGAGGATCAGCAGTCCCATTAAAATACATGCCTGATCAAACCACACTAAGTGTCAGTTGAGGAGGAAAGGTGGCTTTTAGCAGACTTCAGAGGAGGAAAATACTGGAGATAACATAATAGAATCCGTATTTGAGAAAACCAGTAATGAGACGCACAAATGCAATTTACCCCTGAAAAATCTTCCCATTTTCAGTGAAATCTGAATGACACCGGTAAGCCTTCATTTTTGGTTTGGATATTTTTCATGAGCTCCAAACTCCCTTATTCTCTCAAATCAGCAGCAATTGAAGTTGTTTTTATGAAAGCTGTCTTGCAGTTGAAGAGGCCAAATGTATATGGATGTATAAATAAAATGTTGTGGATGTATAAATAAAATCTCACCAGTTATTTATACTGCATGTAATAACTTATTTCAGATACTTATTTATGTGTGCTTATTTATTATTGAGGTTATGTGTTTACTTATTTTCATTGCTAAGTTTCAGATGATTTTTGGTGCTTCCTACATAATGTGTTAGTTACCTGCTGAACTTAGAGTCTACCTCTTAATGAATACTGGAAGTGTGTTTTGTTAAAACTGGCCTTGACCTGGAATCCTAATGTTTATTTCTGATTTTGTAAGGTTAGAGTTGATCCACAGGTTTGTATTTCACAGACAAATAGGCAAATACTGCATTAGGTTTTATAAATTAAAATCAAGATTATACAGTACTATACACTACTGTTTCAGTTCTGATCCTAGAGGGCAAAAATGTCACACTGAGATTGCTCAATGTATACCCCAGATCACATAACTTTGCTCTTATAAGTGGTAAAACTTTCAAAAATAGTCTAAAATGGAGTATGTAAGTTAGTTGCAGGAAAAATGCACCTTATCTTCTAGCTTTAAAAAAGTCCTACAGGAAGGATCAAAGTAATCACTGTCAGCTCAGTCTGATTTGAATAGATTTTTCACGCTAAAACCTTAATTGAATTTAAAACTTTAGTTAATGGTGAAATAGTTTACTATACAGGAAATTTAGGTATGGTCATGAGTAAGAGTACTGGCAGTCTCTGCTTTCCACAGATTTTATTATATCGCCTTAACTGAGCAACTACAAAATTCTGAAGTAGTGTGCAACTTATTTGTGGTACTGTTTTGCAGCATATGTTCTTTGAAAACATGCAGTACAAACCAGGCTTATGTAAACTTTGGAAACTTTTAACCCTTTTTTAATAAACTTTTATGTATATGCCACTTATCTTTTTTGAACTGAAGGATGAAATACGAACACAAGCAGAACTGTCAGTAAGAGCTGAAGGTACTGATCCTATCTCTTCCAATATGTTCTTCTAGTATGTTACACTGCTGAAACACATTCAGGCTAAGAAAATACGCAAAAAATTATAGATACAGCATTTAAAACTAAGTTGAAATAGTTCTAAAATCTCACAGTAAACTCAAACCAATTTAGTAAATTGGCCAAATTATTCATCAGTGTCTACTTCTAAAATAAGAAACCACTTTAGATCCTATGCCTCCTACTTAGTGTCCATGCCCCCACTGAAGCAAGGGAATCTATTATTCCACACTAAGGATCTTCTGATTCAGTAGTATAAACCTTTAGATGCCAAACCAATTCAACAATGAGCTGACATTTAAAAGCCTCATGAAATAAAATATGTTCTCCAAACAAACATAATCTGAAAGATGACAATATTAAATATTCAAAATAAATGATGTGACAGTGTGAATATTTTGATACAGAGGTGTATTTTAATATAGAGATATGATAAATTGTCAAACAGGAAAAATAGATATAAACATTGTGTTTAAATTGCTTCCAAAACCATCTTTATTTGTTCGTACTTTAAAGAATAATTGCCTTGCACAAGCCACAGAAAAGGAGGTAACAGATTGATAAATTAGAGTTAATCATAACCAAGTACACAGCAGACTACAATATACCTCTATTCCTCTGCTCCATGTTATAAATAGCAGAAAAAGCACAAGGAGAACTAAGGGGAAAGAATGCATTTCTTTATGACCTTATTTGAAAGATAAACTCCTTGGGGAAATACAATTTATTCAGATTATCAAGACCCTGCTGTGCAAATCTACAGTCTGGGAGCACACTACGGAGATCAAACAATATTTACTTTATTCTGTTGGGTATAAAAGCTTTTAATGAATGCATAATTAAAACAGCAAAAGTATATACAGCTTTAGAATTCCACTGCAAAGCCAAGCCATTAATATCCAAAGTACCGTAACCAGTTGTAACTCCACCTGCTTCCTATTTAGATTACAATACTGTTATAAATCAAGGTATTAAACGACTAGCCCTGCTGCTCTAGCAGAGAAGAGTTGCATGGTGACACTATTTCCCCCCTTTCTAAAAGGGGTCTAGCCTTTTTAAAGAAAAAAAAACACAAAACAAAAAACAAAAAACAAAAAATAAGCAAAAAAAACCCAACTCCAAATGTGAAGTCTCTGAGACAGGGACATAGCCATTCAAAATCCTTAACCAGCAGAGGTCTTGACCCTACATCCTCCAGGTTCTCTGCCACATTAAATACTATGGACCAGCTGCACCATTCAGAAAAAAAAACTTGACAAAAATCATAGCAAAGATGGACCCTAAATAGACAAGGGATAGTAACAAAATGAAAAACTGTAATGACAAAAATATACTTACCTGACAACAAAAGGGATCAACACAATTTTAAGATCAAAGAAATCCCATTCTGCTGGTTCTAGCTGTTACTTTGTATCAAAGGTTTTAGTTCTGCAAAACCTCACACATTTACCTAAGAACTAACAGACTGTGGACACACTCAACAGCACAGCAACAGACATAAATGTTTCATAATAAGCATAAGCACAAAAAGTATATTTTAGATCTTATTTGAAATTTGCCTCTGTTGAACACCAAAGTCAACCAGGTGAGACACAAAAAGCATTCTGCTGAAGCCTGGTCACAGTAGAACAGCTAGCTCAGAATTTTTCAGTGTATAGAACTAATTACACTTATAAGTGCAGACTGCAGATATGTTTATAGGCAAAATAAAAGATGGCTTTCTAAGTCACTTGTTTTATACAATTAATTTTTCTGATAGATCATTGCTTTATCACCATTTTCTCTAAATCCTCATTTTGTTTCCTGCTTTGAGCATGAAAATTTATTTGCATCCTTGCTGTTATTTCAAAGTAGGTCTAGAGCTAAGTAAAAGACCAACAACAATCAAAACATTTCAGCCCTATTATTTTTCCTCTTTCCTATGAGAATTCATTTCTCTTCTCACTTATTGTTTCTCCATATCTGCTCAGTTTTCAGGTTTAATCCTGCTGGCTGGTGCTAGTGAGAATCCTCTTTGAAGGCACAGAGGAGCCTGTGAGCTTCACAAGCACAGAGGAAAGACATGACATTCTCAGATTGCTCATGTGATGACAAAATGTGTGGTCTTCAAAAAAAGAAAGTGAAACATGCCATATGTAAAACTAAAAAAGCAAACATTTTCTAGAAACTCAGATTGAGCTACATTATTAAACAGCACAAATATCTTCAACTGCCAATCCAAGTAAATATTTTAGGTGACCCTGATTATACATACCTTTTATAATCTGCATACACAATTATGTGTATCATGGAAAGAAATAAAATAATGAAATATGAAAACTACACAGGTAAATTTTCATGGAACAACTACAGGTACAGCTCTGCAGAGGTTTCAATAGCTGTTTTCCCTTGTTAACAGATGCTGCTGTAAGAATTTTTTAAATTATTTTAAGTGTCCCTGGCACAGAAACTCCCTAAATGAAAAGATTCACACTTCACCAGCTACTCCTGGCAAGATAACAGCAGCAATATATTGTATTTAACAAATAAAAGTACAGAGATGAAGGAACAGGGAGATCTTCTAAGCCTTCACCTGGCACTTTTATATCATTTCACACAGCAGAAACACAGTGAGGATTTGACAAGATTTATCAACGTTTACCATTTCTGCTAATTATGAGAGCTTGCCTTTTCTTCAAACATGCTGTGAGGAATAACATTTCTCATACACTTTCATATATCCTTTACTCCAGCAAAAATCACAGAATATAGTCTCTGCAGATGATTTATCATTTTATATTTTTGCTAGCTCTTTGGAATTACTACAGTGTAAGAGGAAAGCTGAAAACTATTTTGCTAATGCATCAACAACCAGTAATTTTTTACGGTAAGTGTTCTCATTTTTTTTGTTTTTGTTGCTAATATTGACAAATCCAGAAAGAGCAAGTGCTGTTCCTTAGAAACCCAAAGCTTACAGGAGTAGCAGCCAAAATAAATAATTACAAATCAGAAGAAGAATAGGACTGTATGTTACTCTTATTTCCTTTTTTTTTGTTACAGGTTTCCATAACTGTTTAAGGCCATGAGAATACAGAAGTGGAAGTCCATTCCTCTACTATACCACAAGCTCATCAAAACATTTTCAGCATAAATTGAGAAATATCCACCTAATTCTCAACTAGTATTACAAGAAGTCTCAGCTGATTTTGAGACTCCATCTCTTAATTTCCAGCTTAATTTACTCAAACAGTTTATATACATTTGTTTCTGTGCCAAAATTATCTTTTAGATTTAACAGCACAATGTTTCTCTTCCTGCTCCCCTCTCCGTCAGTATTTATTCCCTCGATATATTTACAGAAAACAATGATGTTCCTCCTCAGCCATCATTTTACTAGACTAAACAAGGAAAGGTCTTTTAATCTCCCCATGCAAAGTAAGTCTTCCTGATCATCTCAGCTGACCTTTTCTACACCTCTCAAAGTTCTGATTTCACTTATTCTTCTGCATGGACAAACTCTTTCCAGTACTTCTGATTTTTCTGCAGTACCTTGTAAAGTAACATTAATACGTCCTTAGCTTCATAAATTATCTTGTATGAAATACCTTAAAAGTCAAATTGCCTCTTCCTTGATGCCATCACATTAGTAGCTCAAAGTCATCATATTATTTAATACATGAAAATTCTCTGTAAACTTGGTCCTGAACTAAGACACAACAACAGTCACTCAGTCTGGCAGGCAAGACAGAAATAATACAACATATTACAAATGGGAATTATGATGCAATAGATTCTGCTGAGGATGCTCAGAAACTTTTCCAATCAATTGTGTTGTCTTTGAGTACGAGATCTTGTAATTGTCCTGTTCCATACCAGTTACTGGGGGCAAAATTATTTCAATAATTTTTAAAGACTTGTTTCAAATTGTATCTGGATCAATGGGCTGAGGCCAACAGTATGAGATTCAACAAGCCCAAGTGCTGAGTCCTGAACTTTGGCCACATCAACCCCATGCAGCACTACAGGCTGCAAAACTTCACAGTGGAAAAGGACCTGGAGATGCTGGTCAACAGCAGTTGAACATGAGCCAGAACATGTGCCCAGATGGCCAAGAAGGCAAATGGCATCCTGGCCTGTATAAAGAATAAATAGTGTGGCCAGCAGGACTGGCTGTCCCTCTGTACTCAGCACTGGTGAGGACACAGCTCAAGTGCTGTGTCCAGTTCTGGGCCCCTCTACTACAAGAAGGACACTGAGGGGCTGGTGAGAGTCCAGAGAAGGACAGTGGAGCTGGGGAAGGGTCTAGAAAATGACTCATATGAGGAGTGGTTGAGAGAACTGGGGGTGTTTAGCTTGGAGAAAAGGAAGCTCAGGGGTGACTTTATCACTTTCTACAACTGCCTGAAAGGAGGGTGTGCCAAGTGGTCTCTTCTCCCAGTGACAGGAAAAGAGGAAATTTCCTCTTCTGCACCAGGTGAGGTTGGACACTCAGAAGAATTTTTTCATTGAAAGGATGGTTAAGCATTAGAACAGGCAGCCCAGGGAAGTTGTGAAGCAACCTTTGCTGGAAGTGTTCAAGAAACAACCAGAAATGGCACGTGGTGCAATGGTTAATTGACACGGTGGTGTTTGGTCAAAGGTCAGGCTTGATCTTGGATGTATTTTCCAACCTTAATGATTTTAGGATTCTATTTATGATTCTATGTGAAAAGTAGGTAAGTAAATCCTCCTAAATAGACTGAAAACCAAAGCAAGTCTTAAATCAGTATTAAGTATGAAAACTTTTAGATACAGAAAATAGAAAAATTATTTCTGTTCACAGTAAGTTAAAGTGCAATTAAAGAAAAATTATTTCTAATTCACAGTAAGTTAAAGTGCAATTTTTATTCTTAATTCATACCTCTATTACCAGCATGTAGGACAGAGGGAGAGGGAAAAAATTAAGAATCAACATTCCTGATATATCTGTTAATAGATGTATTAGCATACCTGACAGTTTCCCTTTCCAATGCCTTTTTAAAAATAACTTGCTATTTTGCCAACACTTAATAAGTCAAGCTGAAGTTTTCCAGCTTCAAGATGAATCATTTGAAATCCCTTGAAAACATCCCTAAAAGCATATTATACATTATTAAGAGTGAGCCTGACAGGAAAAGACCATTACTCTTCCATATTAAAAATAATTCAGAATGGAAATAGATCATAGGAGTTGCCATCCCTGTGAACAATTTCCACTGACATCCCTCATTAAGCCTCTAGAAAAATAACTTGGATATGCTCAGTAACAACTTGTTTGAGCTTTTCAGTCCAAAATCTGATCACGTTTTAGCTGCACTGCCCATAATCTATTCCACAGGTAAACAAGATTATGTCTGCATCATTGTGCACTGATCACAATCATTGTGGACTGATCACAATGGTGAAACACAAATGCCGAAAGTCTGTTTTTATTGTGCTGCTTGGGATCCACTTTGGAGACCCAGTGGATCAGAAAAAGACACTCTCACTTTCAGATGCAGAAGCATGAAAAAGACCCAGACCAAAGAACATGAGAGCAGAGTCCCAGAGATTACAAGAGGCAAAGAGTACTGGAATATAGCAGGAGATTTAGAATCACAGTCCAGAGAAGACATGGATTCTTGCAGGGGCTGAGTGATGGTTCCTCAACTACTCTGCACATATGCAAGTGAAAAATTATGAAGACTGATAAAAAGCATCATCATCACTAATTTAAAAAAGGAAAGCAACATTCTCAACTCAAGATATTACCCTAAATAACAAACAGGGAGCATATTTTAAATTATCAATACACTAATGTTAACTCTCGAAGTATAAATCAGAACAAGGATGTTTATGCGCAGAGAATATATAATATTATTCAAATAACCATTTAATAATGGTTTTATGACAATTTATTTCTGGAACATTTCATTGATGTGTACATGTGCTCTGTATTAAGCCCAGCAAGGAGCCACTTTTCTTAAAAACATGTTTCAGGGACAAGGCTGTCACCAAATGCTTAAGGATTACAAAGCTAACTGACACATATAAAAATTAAGAATTAGAAAAGGGTAATTGTAGTGAGCTGGTCATCTAGCAACATCAGAGATTGAAACAAACTGCCTAAAATACGTGGAATAACAGGTTATTTAAACAGACAAATTCAAGTCTCAGAAATGTTTGCAAAAGAACCCAAAGCAACAAAACTTCCTTAGAATTTTAAGGTAGTATGAGATACTCCATCTACTGAAATGCTGGATCCAGTGCATGATAACTCAATAACGAGTATAACTTTGATAGAAAAAAGTCCTCAAGGAATCAATTTTGATCTAATACTGTTAACAGTTTGATTGAAGTAGAGAATGAAAGTTTTGTCTGCAGAGTCTGCAGAAGTCTCTGCAAGGACAGCATGCATATTTGTCAGACTTTCCTGGTTAGGTAAAAAAAAAAAGAAAAGAAAAGAAAAAAAAAAGTGTGGGTATATCTACAGCTATCTGGGAACCAGTAACATAATATAGAAAATACACCAGGCTCTATTTGGAACAACACTGACAAGCCGTCAAGAGGCACTAAGAGGCAGTCATAAATAGCAAAATCAGTTCTCAGAACAGTGGTGCGGGGGGGGGGAAAAAAAAGCTCACCTCATGAAATGCACACCCAGTACTGCCCAATAAAAGAAACAAGCCCTCTTGCTGCTTCTACATTACATTTTAAATCTACTCTTCAATTATTGGTCCCAGTTCTGAAGCCCAAACTTTAAGGATACTTAAAAACTACAAGTCGGAAAACCAACCAAGATTTTAGGTGCTCAACCTGGTTTTTTAAAGAAAGACTCCTGGAGGATTTGATCTTGAGCAAAGATATTTATAACATGGAGAGAATAAATGAAAGGAAAAATAGGTCCGACTAAATTTTCAGAAAATAGTTTCTGGTGCATGAATGTAAGATCAGAGTTGCCCTGGACAAGGAACTAGAAAGTACAGGACTGTTTGAATTGGCTTTATGGGATCATGTTCATTTTGCAGCTCTGCATTAAAAAAAAAAAAAAATTACTGCAATAAAACAAGGTTTTTTGACAACTGTCTGTACAGGTAAAGAAGGAAATATTTGTGCAATTTGACCACTGTGGTTATAATGGTTTCTCATTCCTCTCAAAAGCAAGAGACTTGTTGCAGCTGCAGGAAGATATGAGAGTACTCAGCAGTTAAAAGAACCTGACTGTAAGTATGTGAGCAATAAAAAGGCAACATTTCCATTTTATTTGGAAAACTGTTATTTGTTCAGGTATCTCTATCCTTCTGCAATATCTGACCTCAGCTCAAAAATCACTAAGGATTTTATTTTTGTTGCTCATAGCACTAAATCAAAGCAAATTCTCATTTTACAGTGGGAAAAAAAGGACTCCAGTGCTCTAGTAGTTAGATAATTTCTGTCTTCATCAACTTTAACAGAATTTTTAAGTTATGTATACAGTTCAATATATTAGCAAAATGTCTGCAACGTGTATTGTATAGGCATTATACCCCAGTAAAATAATACTCTCTACAACTCTCTTTCCCCAGATTTATGCATTGAAAAGAACATCTCTTTTTCCCACAATTAGAAGCTGTGTTATTAGTAGGTTTACAGTGACAATCAGAACTTATTTCAGGAGATAAACACAATTGAAAGGGATAGTGGTAGGCCACAAATAGGCAGGAAAGTAAAAGAATTTTAAAAATCGAGAAGAACCACTGAATTAAAAAAAAATCAGTATACATGAAGCTCAAGAGGAGTTTGCTTGTATTTTACAGAATCACAGCATTAACTAGGTGAGAAAAGACCTTTGAGATCATTGAGTCTGATCTGTCAACTAGATCAAGACACTAAGTGCCACATTCTGTCTTTTTTGAACACTTCCAGCAACAGTGACTCCACCACGTCCCCGGGCAGCACGTTCCAACAGCAAATCACTCTTTCTAGGAAGCATTTTTCCCAAATGTCCTGCCTAAACTTCCTCTTGCACAATTAAGACTGTGCCCTCTTGTCCTGTTGCTGGTTGCCTATGAGCAGAGATGGACCCCCAGCAGGTTACAACCTCCTTCAGGGAGTTGTAGAGAGTGCTAAGACCACCCCTGAACCTCCTCTTTTCTAGGCTAAGCATATTTTAAGCATTATTGACTATGGATTTACCTGTCATTCTTTCAGTCAGAAATTATTATAAGTCTGACTTTCAAAGCTAGAAAACCTGGAAAGGGTTAAGACCAAACGTAAAAAATGGGCCTTGACTCAACATCCAGTTTGATTTCCTACATCTGACCTTCAGTAGTGCCAAACAAGTCACAACTCCTCCCAAAACTAATAGATGTGAATGTTTAACACTGCTGAAGGTTCCAAGCACCAACAGGAATGCATGAGCCTTCAAAGATCATGATGACTCTTATCCATTTGTTTCTAGCAGTTCTTACCAAGAATAAAAAATAATTCAGTCCCTCACTTCCAAACCCCAGCTTACAAGGGAAGGGGAAGGTTTAATCAATGCACCATATATTTAAGATAAGCAAATGATGAAATTCTCACTGACTTCAAGATTTCACCTTAAAGATACCACCTTTAAAAAGCTGAATAGATCATTGTAGGCCCTGTTTCTAAGTGTTTACAACTACAGATATGTGCCAAGATCTCAATCCTGTAGAGTTTGGAAGGCACCTCTCCAGCATCTCCCTTTAAACATAATAGGATCAAGTGAAGCAATGCTCAGTGGAGAAGGACATGGGAGTCCTGGTGGACTACAAGCTGTCCATGAGCCAGCAGTGTGTCCTGGTGGCCAAAAAGGCCGACGTTGTCCTGGGGTACTTTAGGAAGAACACTAAATGTTCTCTAAGGTTGAGGGAGGTGGTCCTGCCCCTCTACTCTCCCCTGGTGAGGCCACATTTGGAATGCTGTGTCCAATCCTGGGCTCCTCAGGAAGAGAAAGACATGGAATTCCTGGAGTGGGTCCAGCAATGGGCTACAAAGATGTTTAGGGGAATGAAGCATCTCTGTTATGAGGAAAGGCTGAGGGAACTGGGCTTCTTCAGCCTCTAGAAGAGATGACTGAGAGGTGATTTCAACAATATAAAGTTGTTGATGCTGCTAATCTTTAGGTTTGGATCTTTAATTTTTAGAATTAGTGAGAAGAATGAAGACAATTTATAACTTTCAAAGCTCTCATACTGGCTGAAGATTCAGTAAGTCATTACAGCATGTATACATTTATATTCATTCTGATTTCAAGGCCTATTCAATATCTTGGACAAAAAGGGTGTCTTTATTCTAAGTAGAGTCTACATGACTATTCTGAAGCAAATTACAAATTCTACTCATGCAGTTTTGCAAACAAAATACCATAAGTGATGGAATGTGCTAAATTGCTGTTTCATTTACCGGTGCTAGGAGACCTACTGGAAAACATCAAGAGCCTTGTAAGGAATTTGTTTCCTTCTTTGCGGTCCCCTATAAACATAAATGGTTTAACAGCATTTAACAGTAGTTAAAAAGACATGATAATCTGGATTACTTCCATTTCTGAAGCTACTTATATGTAATTTGGGCTTAGGTAATTTTCCTTACAGATCTTTCTTCTTAACTAGCACAATTAGTTAAGTATGTTGCAAGCAGTTTAGGTAGATGGATCACACAGTAATGATTAAGCCAAACACAAAAAATGGTGGGGCAGGTTATCAACTGCCAAGTACACAGGTTTGTACCAAGTTCGGATTTCTTTTGCCTTTAATGAGAGATGGTCTACAAAAAAGAATAAAATTAAAATACTGCATAACTGGAGAATGCAACAACTTGGATCCTCATTGCTTCAGTCCATCTTCACCATTAAATAAACAAGGTTTTGAACGTCTCTTCTACAAAGCTGACTGAAAAATTAAAATAAAATTGACAAGATCTTTTTGACATCTTTTAAACACAGATCAGATTTAATCATTCCCAATTTTCACTAGTCTAAAACTTCAGGTGCTAAGTTGCCTCCTGAAATTCCATTAAATAATATATTTTCACATTCATTTTCTTAAGAAAGATTTTGCTACTGCATTTAGAATTTTAAATTTACCTCTGTGAAAATAATAATAATAGTGTATCTAGAAATACAAAGCAGTCAAGAGATAAAGAATATTTACTTCATAATGAAGAATTAAAAAATCAATTATATTTTGGGTAAGCTAGTATAGAGGAAAGAAAATATGAACAATTAGCTCTCTACCACAGTGATACTTCTCAGATAAAAATCAGATTGTAACTCACTTCAAGCTCAATGTTCTCTTCAGGTTCATAGGTTACAAATGATTTATAGTCACCATTTCGTACTTAGCATTCTGGCTTTTCCCATATTGTAAACATGTTATAATCAAAATATTTTCTTGTTTCAGAAATACCTTTGCTAAAATGGCTTAACACAACTCAAAGTGCTTTAGATGAAAGCAAATTTAAGTAAAATTTTTCCCTGCTTCTTTCCAGGAGGTAAAAAACCCTTCTCTATGTGTGGTGCCTATATTCCTCTTCTTTCACATTAGAGCTGTAAGTCTCCTCTTTCAGGTCACGTCTTCCACATAAAAGTGCTAAACTAATGCCGCTTAATGACAAATTAATGTCCATGAATAAAAAATACACCTCTAATAGCATAGAGTAATTTGCCATTACAATATCATCATTGGACATGCCCCTGGTTTAATACGATGTATTTAATTCATAACTTAATGAGTGATATATAAAAAGAGAGAGATGAACCCTGCAATTACATTTATGTGAGTCTGTCACCTTATTTGTAAAACCTTAGAGTCATTTACATTCAAATTAGAACAAATGAGTGATTTCACAAAGTGCAGTGATAAATGACCATTGCTGCACAAGACAGAACTGTATTTCCTGTGAAAACATTAACAGTTTCCTATTATTTGTTAAAAATTACAATGCATATTGCCCAGTGTTGTGTGAATAATGACTTTTTTACTGATTAGGTCAGAAGACTAATATGGAGTAAAAATAAATAATTTTTCTTTTCATTTTTTCTGATTTTAGCTGGAATTTCTCTGCTCAAACTGTTACAGACTCACACTGCCACCTGCTGCCCAGACCGGGGCAGGAAGGGCCCCGACTGCCTCATTTCAAGTCCAGTTCTGCTATTCTACCTTCTCGGTGTCATTTCTTGCAATAAACAAAATTTTCCTCCAGACTTCTAAGTGGACATGTCGCTGAGAACACAAGCAGATAAAGACGGCTGCACTACCCAGTTACAAATATTTCTATTTTGGGGGCTCACGCATCCAAACTGCCTCAACTTGTAAGGAGAATTTAAAGTGAATTACACTGGGGACTGGGAGGGACAGGGAGAACATAAAACATTAGTATTAATCAGATGGTAATAAAACCAAAGAAGAATTTTGTACACTAAGCATTCTGGCATTCATCAACCCTTGTTTGCAGCTTTATAAAAATACTGGACAGATTCCAGAAACAGAAATCTTTCAGGGACTGATGGACAGAAAGGTCATCTAAAGAGTCCACGCTGGCTAGAATGACAACAGGAGAAGGAAGGGAGGGAAGTTGTCAAGCAATACAGTTTCCCTGTTCCTATTTAAAACATGTACCAAAGCTGCTTGCTCTTCCTGCAAGGAGATGCCAGATTCTACACTAACTGCCTCTTGCCTCTCCTGTAACTGCAGAGGACTGGCAATGCACATCCATACAACTACCTACACAACTTGGGAGCTTTGATCTTGCAGCAGTAATTAACCTAGATGTTGCAGGATCATTTTTTTATGCATCCATCATCAGTTTCAATCCACACACAGATAAATAGCAGCAAGTGGATTACAGTAAGAATGGGATTCAAAGTGACTGGGTATTGTCACTTTGGTATATTTTCACTTTCCTCAGTGACACCAACTTAAAAATGGAGAAAAATACCATTTTTTTCCCCTGAGTCCCATTTTAAGTTGCAGTCCTCACTAATGCAACCACATTTCATATATATAGATCATTATCTCTGTAATGTATCAGTACATTAAAGAGATAACAAAAAAAAGTTCCCAGTTATTTTTTTGAGTTTTGTCCAAGAACTTTTCTAATGACTATCAATAGCTCAATGACAACAGCTGACAAAACTTGCTCCCTCAAAAAATAGCAGGCTAGCACAGCAACAACTGGTTACGTAACACTTAAAACCAGAAAAATGTCAGACATTATTTTTGTCGACTTTGTATTCTTAGCAGGGGAAGGTTACTTCACCACAGGATAAAGTTGGTAGACTTAAGCTGGCTGGTGGTGACTAATTCTAGGGGATTGAGGGGAGTGTGCAGAGGGTGCATGCATTCACTTGGATTAAAAACTCAGTATTAGTTAAAAAAAGCAAGCCTTGGTTGCTAGATGACCTTTAGATTTTCTTTCCAGCAGTTTAATTCGCTCTGTATGAAAAAGCCAGGAGCAAAAATCCCAACTGATCGGGGGCTTCTGCAATACAAAGGTGATGCTCTCAATCTCTGGCGTACGAATTAATTCATCTCTGAAGGAGTTTATCTTAGTGAAAGTTGGGATTGTCACTGGCATCATTCCAAATGGAGAAGTTGGGTTTAAGAACAATAAATAGCTTTGAAGCTCTGGCCTACCCACATATATAAACCATGCACACTTGTCCTTTTAATTCCACATGCAAATTCATTGTAGCTACTTCCATTTAAAAACAGTAACACATTTCAATCTACAACACATTCAAATAGTTTAAAATTAGAAGAAGAAAATATTTGTATCATTAGGCATTTGTACACCAGGAAAAAATAATATTTTTAAGCCTAAATTTACCATTACAGTAGAAGGTTAAAAATCAAATACCTCTACCCAAGACAATTTGTCTGCTTCAATTATTACCATTAATTATTCCAGGAGGATTTCTGAGATGATTAATCTTATTTTTGTATTCCAGGTCTGATCCTCCTCAATTTCTGCTTTTTATACAAGAATCTGGAGCAGGACAGCACAGAAGTAGTTTCAAGAAAATTCCAGATTACTACTGTTGTACAGTGCTGTGCTCAGGCTTATTTTAGTTACTCACCTAAAATGTTATTGTCTTTTTAGCTCAAATTATCTGTCTCTAAAGATGGTATGACTGACATCAATAGCAAGCAAGCAGATATATCTAGCTGAGTAGCTAGATATAGTAGATAGTAGCTGTAGCTGAGTTTCATTTAATGCAATGAAGTTCCCAAAATCTGATACATTTTCCATTTAACAGAGAACCTAATACACTTAAAACTAATGGGAAAATTGGCATCAAACTTTCAAGTTCACTTGACACAAAAACATTTAGGATCCCAAGAAGAATTTTAACAAGTCAGAGTAACTTCAGTGGCAATCAGGATCATCATGCTAATGTCCACTACATCTGCTCCTCCTAGGAACTGTGAGAATAAAAAAATCATTTCCAGCATTAAGTACATGCACAGTCACTTCAAATAAGTCTGTACTGAAACTATGCCACTGTCCAACCAACACACAACATAAATGATGTCCCAGGCTCTGTCCAGTGTGGTAAACTTAATTTGTTCTTCTCAAAAGGTGCCTAATCTGGCAGCAGAAAATTAAAGGGACAAATGTTATCTAACAGTCATAGCACGTTCTGCCTCTCAGAAATGAATGCTTTATTTTGGACTGTTCTGCAACTTCTAATCTCCTCACCCACAACTATCATACCTTGAATGTAATTCAGGATGTACCTAGAACTCCACTGAAAAAAAAATATTGTACTTCAGAATACACAGAAAAAATCATTTAGCTTTAAGATTTCAATTATGGACAGAGCAATATCCCAGATCCCTGAATACCAGTGGAAATCAACCTCTGCTTTAAAAACCAATTACTACCCACACAATACTGAGCTGATGTTGATCAGTAGAAGGAAATTCCATTAAAAACTTATATTCTCAATAGCATTCCTCCTTATTAAGACTCTTTGATTGTTGAAATAATTTGCAGTTGGTGGCTCTCTGGTACTGAATACACAAACAGCTGAGGAAAAAGACAAAACTTCTTAGATCTACAACCAGTTATGTAACTCAGACATACTCATGAAACAAACATTTTTATGCTCTGAATAAATGTTTTAACACATTCTCTTGCATAAGAATAAAGTTGTCATGTATCCTTCAGAAAAACATTCACAAGCTTTAAAGTGCAAAATAGGTCATCACAAACACACTACCTAACACCATGTTCTCTACACTTCCATTTAAAAGTCCATTTTCAGATGTCCACCACATCTAATGCATTTAACTAGCTATCTCTTGCTTTCTCCTATGTCATATGACAAATATGGTTCACTCTTAAAAGGGAAAGGAGATATTCAGATAACCTATTCCTGTCATATTTCCAAGTTTACCTATTGGCTGCATCTCTCTGCATTAGCCTCCTGTGAAAAACCCCAGCCAAAACTGACAGCCTGAGCTGGAGGAGGAACTTGGGCAACAAGAACCTAAGAGAATTGGATGTGCATGCTGCAAGCAAATGCTGTGTGAGCGATCACAGACCTCAGTGCCACTGAAGGTACACAAAGTTCAAGTCTTTAGCTCTCCCACACCTCTGCAGCAGATAAGAAAAATCACATTGCCTTACCGTTTGTTCAGCCTGAGACAGATGTGTGCGCTTACAAGCCTTGTTCCTATGTTTAATGTACCTGAGAATTATGCAGATGACATGAGAGATTCATGAATATGTATGTATCTCAAGTAAAATACATCAGCATGCTTCAAAAGAGTCCTCTTCTACAAATGAAGCTAGAAACAAAACCCCCAAACAGCAGAGCTGTGGAATAATCATAATTCAAGGTATGACAATGCTGATATGGGGGCAGAAGTCCACACTACACAAAGCTGGAATTAAGACCTACAGTAAGGAATACTCGGGCATTTCTCTTGTTTGCAAATAAAGAATATACGATTTACCACGGTTTTAAAATAAAAACTAGTAAATTATCAATTCAAAATGAGCATGAGTTTTCAAATGAAAACACTGAATCAAGATTCGATGCTACAGAACATTTGATAATGAGAAGTTTATCGATGATAAAATGCATTTAATAAACTAGCAGTGTTGTCAGAAACCTCCATTGCATTACCTAATTAAGAGTAGGGAGAAAATGTTCCTCTCCTTTTTCCTGTCTTTCCTTTAATTGAGAACTCTTTAAAAAACTGCTATAAATGCAATTTAAACCATTTACTAGAGAATTATTTTTTAATTCAGCAAAAAATTCAAATCCTCAACACTATTTAGTTTATAAGAAAGAGGATCTGTCACAGTCAAAATAAAATTTTGTTTATTCTGAGACAACCAAGAGGAAATTCCTTAAAGACCAGTCAATATAAAAGTCAGCATTGGCTGGAAATTATTCTGTCCCCAGCGGTGAGCTACAAATAATTCTTGACAATCAGACACTTCAGCAATCATCTTAGATGAATCAGATCATTACAGTATTCTTTGGAACCTCACAGACTACCAATGTGCCTTGAAACAGATACATGAATGGGCAATAGCAATTGCATTTGTAATAAAAAAAAAACCCCATCCTTATTGAAATGCATGAAATTATTACAGGTCTCAGATAAGAGTATCAAAAAAAGATGAAACTGTTCAAGACAGTTCCAATGAACTGTCAGGCTGGAACATCTAGAGAAGAGCTGGAACAAGTGCTAACAATAAGAGCAGCACTCATATAGGAAAAGCTTGGTCTAATCAAAACAGTTGAAGACAATCCTAACAAGTTAAAATTCTGTGTCATCATTACACAACAATAAATGACAGCTAGATCCCACACACTGTGTTTCCTGAATTTAGGCTATATGAAGCTAAGTTCATGATATCTGAGCAACTCAAAACAGCATGAAAGTAATTCAGTAGCACTGTAAACGAAGAACTCTGGCATACCCATTCATCAGAGAGAAGAGAAAGGGCAAGCACTGTTCCCTTTCCAGCATCTGTATCACAGCATGTGGGGGAACAAGACATCCCAGTTACCAACTGCAGAGAGAATAAGTGGTTTTAATGAAGCCTTCTTTAACTATTTGGATCTTATTCGCAGATAGTACTAAAATAAAGCAAGGGCTATTTTTTCAAGTCACACAATAATATGTAGAACATAAATAGATATTTAATTAATTAGACCTGAAAGACATCACAGTTTTAACATGCAGTACCTTGTTGACCTCTGTTAAAATGACTTACAGCAACTACTCAAGGCTGATTACTTGCATGGACTGCAACCATAGAAAACAAACAAGACAGGTAAATTCTTACTGTGATCTATTCAGCCTGCAAATCTGTCTACACATATGCCTCGCTGAGGTGAACTTGGTAAAAAAAATACTACAAAAAGAGTAAAATACAGCCTAAATCCCAACATGGCGTGCATGCAGATTCCAAACCATTACGATGAGACTCTGATTCAAAAATAGTTTACAGAACTAACATTCCTCTCTGTCTTCCCACACATATTTTCCTCTTTTCTCCCCTACCCTTCATCCACTTATTCCCTACCTCCATTACTGTAAATCTGGACACTGGGTCCCACTTCCTCTTAACTTTTACAACAGTGCAGTTCCAGTTGTCCTACCCTGGCACACTATTCAGGGCAGAACAGTGTTTTTTTCAAATCTTTCACACATCCTACAGCAACTGCAGGCCACAGAGTTGTGGTTTCTATGACTCATGAAAGACATGGTAATCTTGTAAATTGTAGAAAGAGAAAAAACATGCAAATAAACATATGCATGAGACAAAATGCATCAAAATATGTGAGATCAACAGGAAAAGCATTAGCAGGAGAGGAATCAAAATGCCTCTGATTCTTTTGCAAGTTATTTTGCTGCTGAACATCATCTTAAAGGGCTTTTCCAACCTAAAGGTTTCTCTGACTGTCATGTCCAGAGAATTTTTACTGGTCTGTTAATTACAGAATAATTTGGAAGAAATACTTACTAATTCCGAAGTGTTGAGGCTTTTATGGGGCTAATGTGATTTTGGAATTAATTTATTTTTTTTAATTCATTAGCAATCTATTCCTAAATAATTGACTGTAGCTTGCACATTTAAGGACAAGATTCAAAGCACTGCTAACTCTGTAGCTGTCTTTCCCCTGCAATGGCCTTGGGATTAAAAGTATTAAGATGGTGCTAAGAGAAGAGCTACAAATACCAGAGGCTACTCAAAACAGGTAACAGAAAAAGTTAGCATAAGGATTTATGCTGAGTATATACCTGCTCTCTTCCTACATCCTCTCATCTCCCTACTTGATGAGCAAAACAAACAAACTTTTCCCTACTCTTTAACATTTTCTGTAGCTTCTTGGCTGTAATAGTCTCTTTATTTCAGTTTCTGACAAAGTAAGAGCCACATAAGCATCAGACATAATCACACTGATTGGTTTGAGGACCATTAAATACATTGTATATGGCTACCAGTGTTAGGTTTTTATCTTTCTCATTGCAGTTACCCCTTCCCATGCCTGCCTGACAATTAGTATGTTAAATGGTTTTGTGGCTTATTTGTTATCTCAATGTTCTTATTTCTCAAACCAATCATCTTTCCCATCACAATCCATGTCTGTTTTCTCAGAAAAGTCAAATCTCTTCTTGCATTCATAAGAAAAAAATTATACCAATTGCAGCACTCTGACGGCTCTTTTAATTTTCTAATCAATGTATAATGTACAAATTAATATCACCTTATTATCTGAATATACATTTTGAAGGGTTTCCTCAGGTTAACACTCCAAGAACAAATTCTTTCTCTGTAAGACACAAAGCCTTCAAGTGCATCCTGAAGTTCTTAACACGAGATCCTGCATGCCCCTGGTGCTCAGCAGCTCAGCGTGCTGCCAAGCACACTCCAACTGTTCAAAGGCAGCGACGCTGTTGGAAGGCAAGAGCACTGTGCTGATGTGCATCTCCATGCCCAAGTGTTGCCCAGGTGCAGTTAACACATCCTATTTCAGAAACAGTGCTGAAAAGTCACTAAGAGGAAGAAACAGTTCTCTAGAACTGCGACTGCCATTTTATTTTTAGAAGGCTTTTCACAGATACTCCTCAAAGCCGTGTTCTCGCTATCACCATAAGCCACTTTCTATACAAGCCAAGCACAAAAAAAAACTTTATTGCAACTCAAATTTTTTGTTTGATAAACACAACAGCATTACAGGCATAAGGCCTACTGAGAATAAGGCACCATTACAATAAGCCCTATTCCTTCAGTGAGTGGTTGTAGTGCCCTGGAATACACATCAATATTCTGTTGTGAATTATACATCTGAAATCGTCATAATACTCGTGATCCTAACAGGGATCTATCTTCACATTTGGTACACTGAGGTAGAAGAAAGCAAATGCCCTGGAAAAAGGGGGAATCAAACTCCCATGTGCTGATATTAATCAGCAGACCATTTTTGTTTTCAGGAATGAAAAGGACAAAATGGATGGAGGGATAAAGCATCTATCATAAACTGAAACCCAAATTACACCCAAAATTCAGATCTCCTGAAATCCAGTTTTTGCCATTTACATTACACCAAGTATTGCACTAATAGTCTCCTATTGAAATTAGGCTTGAAAAAAAGTGTACCAAACAGAACCAGATGATCAGGCCAAAAAGCCTCACCTCAATGAGATAGTGAGAACATAGACTGAGAAGCTCCAGCAGCTGCAAATGACTCCCAGCTGCTAGGACGTCCTGTATCACTCCTGGTTCCAAGAGGATCTGTAAAAAAGAAAAAGGAAAGTTTGTCATCTGGAAGATGTACTCAGAACACTTGTAGAAAATATTAAATATTTTGTTATTTCAGATATTTATGTCAACATAAAGAACAGAATACAATTAAGCATATAGAGAAGTCTTTACAGAATAGGGACAGATTTTTTTAAAGTTCATCTGAATTTCCTAAAGGATTTTTAAACTTTTTTTAGGATTTTTTCTTTTTCCAGTGAGAGCCCCTAAGTCACAATACCCCCTAAATCCTTTGAAACTAAATGTGTGCTGTTTAAGGAGAAGACTTCAAAATAACAGACCCTCCTTTTGTTATCTGTATACTTAGATCTACATATACTGATACATATACATATACTGATTAATCAGGCCAACAGAACTGACTCAGAAGTCTCCATTATTAATATTATTCATGCATGTAAAACATGTACAGACTAGGAACACCCTGCCTATTCTGCACAGTGCCACTTTATAATTTTCCTAACCACTGTCTTCATTTTAGAGAGCAGGGCTCTGAAAGCACAATGAGCATGTTGCTGGGGAAGTGCCAGAAAGGGCTTGGAAACCAAGACTGATTATGCAGGTACTTGCTCACATGAAACTCCTACTCATTTCAATTAAAATCATGTACAGGCAGCAGTAAAGATAACTGGGCCACAGCTCACAGACTGCTGTATTGGGGTCAGTTTGTTAGAGCATCCCTTTTGGGACACAAAAATGTCTTTGGGAATATGGACACTGGTCAACTTCTATTAGCAATTAGACTAAAACTATCCAGACTAAAATTTTTTAAGTAACATAACACCAAAAAAAGAAAAAAATCAGAAATGCATGAGAAAAATTAAATTTTCAAAGATGCTTGCTTTATTCAATTTTAACCTTGTACTTCCCCTGGCAACTTTGGTTTCACACCACATGAGGTCAGTCTCTCACTGCTCCACAGGGAAGTAAAGCTTGCTTTCAGATCCTTTTCTTTCTGCCTACACAATTCAGTTTTATCTCACAGCATCATTTGTGTACCTCAAGTGCAGTGGAATAAGAAAAACAGAAAACAAAAGGAAAGACATTCAACTGCATATTTTTAGTTCTACTATTTTTGAGGGAAATTTTTAAAATGTGTATGCATTTCTTCAAGCAAAATCACAAAATATCTCTGACATAATGATATAATAGGAGGAGGAGAGAAGGTGATTGATCCTTGCTTATATCAAGAACTCATTTACATTGAGTTCTGCCAGTGTATGACACCTCTAATGCTCGTGCAAATCACTAAATTTATTAATTCCAGGCTTTAAGTGAACATTATATGTGATTTACATACTATATAAAACATAAAGGTTCTTCATTTAGCCTGAAATCCACATAAGGATCCTACTGTACGTGAGAATCAGGCCCAGAACAATCCAGGTTTTTGGCTGGTGCTACTAAGGTTGCTATGCACAATGAGAGGGCGTTGAACAGAAAGCTAGAATGGATTTCAACTGCAAAAATATCTCCAACAGATCTGGATATTAAAAACAAACAAACAAAAAATAAAAGCATGTCACTCTCAAGTATTTTCAAGTGAGAACTCAAGGTCAGACTAAACAGGCTGCTATAGGACCTTGCAGTGTTTTTTATTCAGACATGATTGACACTGAGGAAGCTGCCATCCTATGGCAAGTTACTTACTAAGTGTCAGCCAGAGAATCAGAACTCTAAGCAGGTTAGTATCTTGTAGGCATAGATAAACTGTATTTAACTGAGATAAAATTAATGTATTTTAAAGCTACAGCAATCCATTTACAAATACTACTAGTAATACTATGAGATAAGAAGTAGGACAAGAGGCAAGGAGGTGGCTGGCTACTGTCTAGAGGTGATTTGCACACAAAAGTTCATTTCAAGGTAGCAGATGTATTTCCTACATATTCTTCCACTTTTACAGCCTTCCTATACCATGCAAGCTATATTCTACTGAGGAAACAGATTCACTTTTGTGTTTCCCAATATAATGGAGGAAAGTCTAATTTATCTCTTCACAAAAATTTGTTTAAATGGAACTATCTGAACTTTTAGTCAATCCTCATTTGGATATAGGAAAAAATACTAATTCATCCATGCTAAATGTTCACCACCGGGAAACTGCATGCTGGGGAAATTCACAAGAAAAAGAAAATGCTAAGTAAAGACGGAAGAAAATAGTACAAGCCTTCCTTCTACTGAAACTGGGATAGTTCACAATTATTCCACACTTTTGAGCTTTTATACACTACAGTAATTGCTTGGGTTTTGTTAATTACCAGTGTTTATATGTTATACAGGCCTTCCAGCTCAGTATTAACAGTAAATACACATAAATACCATCAAATGCACACCTCAAGTACACACAGTGACTGACTCTCCTGTTCTTGTCTAACTCTCAAAACAATAGCTTTGAGGTCTACAGAATGATGCTTCTTGCAAATTAAAGAGAGTGACACTAAGCTCTACTTTGGATTCAAAATTCATCATAAGTTTTAGTCTGAAGAAATAGAGAGAAGCTTAATAATTTTCTGTAATCCATCCTCAGCCCAAGCATTATGAGGCATAATTACTAGGGCAGAAACTTAAGAGCAATTTGGATCCATCAAATTCAGACAAAAACTGCAACCTTCACCAGTGGAAGAATGTGCTTTCTCATGACACAGGGTATATTAAGACTGGTTGCTGTACTATTTTTACATTAAGATTAATCAGATGCCATTGAGGTATTGCACCTGGCTGCATCTTGCAATCACCCCTCTATTCAATCCTTATTTCTAAGGGTTATTTCTAAGTATAATTTTCATTATACTTTCAAATTCTCTCTGGCATGTGATGGTACCCAAGAAAATCCCCTTAAGCAACTTTTCCCTACATTGCAGATCTTGCAATACACGAGTAACTTCCTTTCCTAAGCCACCAAGCCTAACATATTGCTCGTTTTCAAACTGATCTACTTTGCTCTTAAAATGACTGTTTTCAAACAGGAAACCTGTTCCTCAAAGCAGCCTTTCTACTCTCCATCATGCCACAGACCCTCCAGAGAGGATGCATAAAACACAGTCTGGTCCCCATTGTGGCAGCCCAAGGGATTGAAGCAATGCAAAATTTGGCTGTTTGTAACAGAATGCTAAGATCACAAGATCCAGAATGGCAGATTACCCAACTTCTTAGATCCACTGTTTTTAGAGATACAATTTTAATCTATCTGGAAACTTATCCACTTAGACTTTGTGGATGTATTGCAGAAAGCTTCTCTGCAAATGCAAATACTAGAAAATAGTAAATTAAACCTGACCTTGTAAAGCACATTACTGAGGCAGAAAAGGGAATTTTATAACCAGCCCCATTGTTACAGAAACATATGGGCCTTAACACCCTGTCCCATATTTTTACCTTCTAGCCAGCAGTTCAAAACTAGAATTTATTCCCTCTTAGCCCATGATTTCTCTCTTCCTTTGCCAACTCAACCTCCATCCACTCCAACATTTTAGGACTGTGGGTAAGCATGGGAAAATATTTAATTGGTACCATGATCTTGCCTCTCTCTTCAATCTTCCTTGAGACTTGTGGTAACAGAGTGTATAAGAACCACCAACCTTTCCTAAGAACAACTACTCAGGCCTCACCTCCAGATTGTCCAGGTCAAAAATGTCCTCCTACTCTTTTAATGCCTCCTCCACCCACCCTCCTACAGCCAACAAAGCACTACAGGCCTACAGAAAAAAAATTGTAGAGGTCAGAGCAAAGAGGACAGTAACAGCCAAAAAAAGAATGAAAAGGAAACTCCTTAAACTGTCCTTTCCAAAAAGGCAACTTACAGCTTGAGGGAGAAGGTAAGATCCAGATTAACTATCATCTCTGTGGAGTCTCATGACATTTATATCTGGAAAGAACAACTAGAACAATCTATTCCCTGAATACTGCAGGCCACTTAATCCACACATTTTTAAAGACACTAAACAATAGCTACTTTAGGCCCACGAAAGCTAAACTGCATACCCAGACAAAGATCAAGAGGTTGAAGATGCACTTTTATCACTGTCATTCCAGCTATTCATATATCCCCCATATTTTTCTCATTTTTCCATACATCTCTTTGTGGGACAATGGAAAAGTGAGATGGTGGCATGATTTATATTAAAAATACAGTATTATGCTGTAATAATAAGGAAATATGCAGTCATATTTAATTTGGGAGAAAATAACTTTTCAAAGACAGCACAGCACACTAGTGGCTGCTTAGTGCTTAATACCAAGTTCTCCTAAATCCCATTTTCCAAGAGCAAGGAAATATGCAGCCCGGTCAGAAAATTCTAGAAAGTAATCTGCATGGAATTTAACACAGAAACAAGAAAATAATTTTCTAAGATTCCTGCCACTCTGATGAAAAAGGAAATTCCTCCTTGACTCCACTTGCAGTGATCAGCATTTTGAACAAGACAGGCATCAAACACAAGTATCAGTTGTTCTTGCCTGATGGAGATCATTCCGTGTGCTTGAGAGCAATCAAACGCCCTAACTTTTATTTTAAAGTAATTTAGACTGCATTTCACTCTCAACCAGATAGCACTTCTGCCTGTCTCCCTGTTCATTCATGATTCAGTCGAATACTGAGCTCCTTGCACATTGACAAGTGCTGCTTCAAAAAAGTGAGAAAGAATGTTCTAGTCCCCTGCACGCAAATGCCCAAAGCCCTGGCACACAATGTTTGGTAGCACTTGCTACAAAATCCAGATGTGTCATTAGTCAATGCCAGAAAGCATCGCGGCCAGCATTTCTCTGATATATCATAATATTTTTCCAGAAAAATAGAAGAAAATCCATGTTAAATGCACAGCATATACATCATAAAATCATGGAATATTTCAATTTGGAAGGCACCCATAAAGATCATCTAATCTCATCTTCCTGCTAATTGCAGGACTACCCAAAACTAATCACATGTCCAGGCATTTCTTGAACTCTAACAAGCTTGGTGTCATGACCACTTCCCTGGACAACTGTTCCAGTGACCTGCCACCTTTTCATTATGTCCAGCCTGAACTTTTCCTAACATAGCTTCACACCACTATGAAGTACCATTACTATAATTAAAGAGGGTTTGGATAAGCAATACTCCAAGCAAATACACTATTCTTTGGGAAGGTGTTTCATTACTTTAATCACTTTCAGCACCAGAAAAGCTGTCTTGTCCCTAGCTTAATTCCTTTCCAGAGCAAATAAAGTGCAATATTTAATTTTCTCTACAATGAACTGCATAAAGTGAGTTAACTAAAGCTCTGGATTAGTCTAAGCCTTTTAGGCAGCCTGTGTCTGAACTGTGAACCTAGGACTTTGTAGCTGTAACTTAGTGCTAGATACAGAAACCAGATTATCCTGAAAGAAGTGAAAAAGAAAGTGCCCAAAGATAAGCATCAAATTAATATTTTTTGCTTTGAAATTGAAAAATTATATTGAATATTTACAGTAAGACACCTAACTGCTATATTCAGTTATCCATGACTTTGGCATATTGTCCCCAGTAGAAAAGAGCTGAAGTCACTTTAGCTAGGGACAGCAGGTAGTTTAATTGATTCATTTTAATCTAAAAGCAGCCAGTGGAACTGCTGTGCATAGGATGCAGAATGTCACTTACCCAAGAAAATCAACCATCACAACAGAGCTTAGCAATACACTTCCATCCAGGAGAGAGAATTAACACAATAAGGGGCACTAAGATATTGACAGCTGCTTTACCCTGGTTTTAACTAAAAATGGCAGATGAAAGCCTGGCTGACTGCTAGAAAAAATATCAACATGAGATGAGGAGGGGAGTTGATTAGAGATGAAAGCCAAGATTCTACAGAGGAATCAAAGGAATTATAGGGAGAAATAGTTTTACTTAGAAATAATAATTATTTCTATTATTTCTTAACTATTTAAGAAGATCTCAAACTTTTTCTTTTTTTTTTTGTTAAAGAAATAACAAAGCAAAAAAGAACAATTTCAAAACGGAGTGTAAGATAATACTTTAACTAATTAGAGGTTTGTGTGCATGAATTTGAAAAAAAATCACATGATGGTACTGTACCAATTCCTGAAAGCTGTTAGGTAAAGTAATAATATCTATTAGGAGGATGACAGGCTTCAAACTAACAACACAAAGTAAAGGCAATAGGTAAATAGGACTCACTTATAATGCATTAAATTAATATTGGGAGCAACATACAGGGAAATAAAATTAAGTTCTAGATTTGTAACTGGGATAATATACTCATGTTTATTGAAACACTGCTGCTACATTAGCATTCTGTGAGTAAAAGAAAACCTGTTAAATATGCTAATAACAGAAAGTTAAAAGTCTATTTTTGAATCATTATAACAGCAACAACTTTGTATGCTGCTTTTAATAAAAGGAAACATTTCAACATGCCATAGTTAGGAAGTAAGGTTGTGCTAATCTTGGGCTAAGAAGACATCACAGAACAAATTACCCTCAAATTCACTTTGGGACAAAGAGTTGAGCATAAAAAGCCTCATATATAAGGGCTTCCTAACTAATTCCTTCATTTCAGCTTTGCTAACTCAGGATAATACTATAATTTAAGGAAGATGTAATTTCTATTGATACACAAACAAAACATTAGAGTCTAGGGGAAAAAAACAGACCAGCCACTTAGGAAAATGGGACTTAGGAGAACTTGGTATTAAGCACTAAGAAGCCAACTAAGTGTGCTGTGCTGTCTTTGGAAAGTTATTTTCTCCCACATTAATTTCCTGTCTGTGATGCAACAAAATAAGGACAGGGATTACTTACTTTTGTAACGTGTTTTGAGGTCTTCAAATAAAATTCTATCTAAATGCAAAGTACTTGTTACCATAGACTAAAGACATACGATGAAACATATTAACAAAGAAGAAAGATCCAAGTCTGAAGCATTTCAGTATGCATGGGACCCTTTATTTGTATTTTTGTTGAATTAGGATCATAATCACCCACTGCAAATTAAAGCCAGTGCTCCTCTCACTTGTCAGCCAACTCCACTGGCCTACTTAGTGGCTACCCCATTCCTCTAAGTAAGATTATGTCTCTTCCTAATAAATGAGTTAAAATTTAAAAAGGTAGTAAAAAAGAGTAGACAGCAACGCCCATGAGTCTCTGACACAGTGATAAAGGCTCTTATTTCGACAGCAGGAATCGTGAGCTCCAAATTCTTTGCCTAGAAATGTTTCTCTTTATGAGTATTCGAAAACATATAGTTTGTAAATTGATTGTCCTTGATCCATCTTCCTTCCAAGGCACATCTGACACTTGCAAACTGCCTTTGTGAGAAGAAAGGGTGAGTAATCTACCACTGAGACTCTGGCCTGGCCTTACCACTGCCAGCTATGAAGTATAGGAGAGAATGACCTTAAAGTCATTTTGGCAAGAAAGGATAAAGCAACTACAGCAGGAAAAGAGTCAACTAAACAGGAGAAGACTTCTATCTCTGAATCCTGAATATGGAGATTACATAGTAAAATGTCTACGGACAAGATGAAATGTATCTAAGACATTTTTTGCTGAAGATTTTATTATTAAATTATTACTGAGAACATACATGCAGAGAACAAAATCAAAGTCTACTGCCATTCCTTTTCTCAGTTTTTATTTATTTCTCTACCTAAATTTCTTTCTTTGTAATTATCAAGGACCATAGTAATAGATTAGTTCAGTTGGAGTTACATTATTTATACTTGAGTTCTAAAACATTCTTTTCTGCTGAACAATAATTTTTTTCCTATAAAGCACGATATTTTGCAAGATACGTAACAGCAATTACAAAAAGGTACTATCTGCCTAAGTAGACTGGAAGATGAAAGGTATATTTGAAGTCCACAGGAAGATTTCAAATTAACAACAAGAGGCAAGGATGACAGAGTTTAATTTCAGATTTCATGGTCACCCTAAAAGTTAAATTTCTTCATTTTAATAACTTTCAAAAACTGCAGGCATCAAACACTGCCATCGTGCAATATTAAATATTTCCACCAGATGTCTCCAGTATATTAGTTTACACAGGAAGTTGCACTCAATTTGAAGTGCAATGTGCCAAATATAAGTGTAGTGTATTAAAGAAGAGAAGAAAGTTGCAATTAATTACTTATCCATGTTTAGACATGGATATTTTAGGGAGTTCCACAGTCTTACCTAGAGAAACACCAATTTTTTTAGCTAACATTTTGGACAAATATGATTTTTTTAAAAGGAGAGTTCATGGTTTCATAGTTTTCACTTCTAAGTTTAGATCACATCTTGATACCCACATTTTCAGAGCAATATAAGGTTATATTTGGCACGAATGACTTTTGGATTACTGACAAATATTTTGTTTGTCTTTTAAAAACAGGAAGAGCTGGCAAACCAAGCTAAAGACAATTCTTTTTTCAGAACTCTCTGATGTAAGCATGGAGTAATCCAGTTATTTATTAATAGCCTTTGTGGATTACTCCCACTCACTACTTAGGAACGTTCACCCAGATTCTGTCAGTCTGAGTCAGAAGCAATGCTCAATACATACAAACACATTGCCAGAAGAGAATTCCAAGGATGAAAGGCAAACGAGACACTGCTAATTCTCAGACCCACATTTCACTGAGTTGTGCTTCAAAGGCATGTTTACATGAGAACTCCTACAGAATCCTTCTCATTTGTCTGTGCATCAAAGTAGCACTTGGTGTATCTGACAGGCAGAATAGAGCAAAGCCTCACCTTACAAACACTTATATGTGAGCAGCTGTACATACATGCACACCTCTATTTAACTCAGGAAACCCACTCATTTATTCAAAGTAGGTTATGCCTGAAATTGAATGACTCAAAAGTCTCTAAAGGGCCGAGGACAAAAGGTACATATTTCCTAGGGATCTCAGGATACTGTCCTGGAAGCAACATGGGTTACATAAAAGCCATATCCATCCTTTCAAAGCTTCTCAGTGTATTTTATAGGGGCTTGTTAGACTTTGAATTTTGCAGAAAGATGGGGAATACCTCTAATCACAGCAGATAGGATGGGTCAGATAGAAATCAATTACAACTCGTCTTCTAAAAAGATACTTTCATTTAACCAGAGTTTTCCCTTCAGAATAATCAACCTACAGCTTTAAATTACTATTATGATGATGTTTAAGTACCCAACGTTTTCATTTTTATCACAGACATTCAATTTTTAACAAAAGCTTTCAACTGAAAGAAAAATAAAGCATACTAACGACAAGTCATGTACTGAGATCTTTGGCTAATTCACTAATATAGTATGGCATCTCTGTTTATTACTTCTATCAAAGATATCTTTGAATAAATTATGTTTTCTTAAACAGAACAAACTCAAATTTTTTCAAAGAAATTCAAGTGCTAGTCTCCAAGACCAATGTTAAAGCGTAACTGTTTTCTGGGCTGGTTACAAAAATAGCTCCTTTAAAACAAGTAATTTTTTTTCCTTATTTCTATTTCGCTTCCTTTAAAAAGAAAAACAAACAAAAAAATCCACAGAAGACCCACATAAGGCCACATACTCAATTCACAGTATGGAAGCAGATGCCTTAAATTTTTATGACCCAACAACTCTTCGGAATATCATAATATGGTTTTAAGCCTTCCTTTTCAAAATTATCTAATAAACGTCACTAGTGCGTCAATGGGCTCAACTGCTGTAGTGATATTCCAGAAATAGTTTGGCTATCTAGAATTTTAAAGTACAAAGTAAAAATAGCTGGGTGTTCTGAGTTCACTATCCATGAACTCTGAACTGAGACAAAGTCACACAAGCATCACTCTCCAAGCATGCAGTGTAGAGATATGGTAGGTCAGAAATACTTCTTTTTTTTCCCCGTTTTTTATATTCTTTTGGGTGGCTTTTTTGGCAAGGGGCAGAGGGAAAAGGACCATCACTCTGCATTTTCTGAAGTACCATAATGTGATACCTAACCTGTGGTCATAAAGAGGCTAAAATGAAGATGTATAGTACCTATAAGCATTTACAAAGATGCCTCAACTGCATCTGTCCAGAGAGTAAGAGACTACTTTTCTCCTCAATTATATAATTTTTCAAATGCAACAATTTATAAGTATTTATTATAAGGGAACCTCTTATCTTTACATTTAATTTAGCAGGCAGATTCAACTCACATCCAGATTTTATGAATAGTCAGACAACCATAAAAAGGGCTTGCAAGCCCTACATGGTTCCCTACCTGACAATGATGCACATAAAGCAGTGTTTTTATTAAACAATCCTTCTAAAGAAAAAATCCACCACAGCATAGGAAAATTAAGATCTGTTAAATCAAAATACCTTGTACTGAGAAGTGCACAAGAAAAATATTTTCTAGTATCTCTAAAAAGGGCATACTCAGTTTTTATTGCAGTTCCTTTTGATTGTGTTTCTTATTTGAAGAACTGTACAATACCTGTCCAGTATATGCAAAGTCCAGGGCTTGTTTTAAACCGAGGCTTGTGACACCATGTAAATTCACCTCATCAGCTTCACTCTCAACCATGCAGAGACTGAACATTGCCTATAGGAAAAAACAGAAATGCCATTAAACAATTTTGGGTAAGAATTCCAAATAGTGGCAGCCTTGGTAGTTAGCATGAGATCTATGCCAAGTTTCCAGTAACACTACAGCAATCAATCTTGCAACTGAGTCCTTTTATCATTAAAAAAATACAAGAACTTATGCTAGATAAACTGAAATAAATCCTATTGTTCCATATATATATATATACATCTTAATTAAGTAATTCAGGTGAAATCAGTGAGAACAATCACACAATATGGTATCATTCAATAAAAAAGATAACTGGACTCTGAGAAAAGAATAATCTACACAAGCACCACTAAAAGTAATACTTATGTATAGTATCATTGTATATAAGAAGGAGCAATAAGCCATACACAATTACCTGAGAAGAAGGGGCAGTTAAAAAAAGTATTTTATAAGCAATCCTTTTCAAATAAGCATCTCAGACTGGAATGTGAGCAGTGCAATAGTCACCTTATTAAATGCAGAGCAATGATGGACATGCAGTCACCTAAACTTACAACCTCCCCTCACTTGATATTGCCCAGGTTTCTCATACCATAAAATCTAAACTGAAGATAGGCAAGGCGCTGTGGAATTTCCCTGAATATACCACTGAGAAGAGCAAATCTCCCTTTCATCCAGCCTTACTTTCCAGGTCATTTGTCTTCAGTGTCTCCCTGGACTGAAGCAATCCTACTCAGTCTCTTGAATTCTTGTGAAAATCTTTTTCTTTTCATCTCCCTTCAACTTCTTTGCCCTTCACTCCTCCCTCCCAGCCTGCACTCCTGCTGCACTACCTCTACTTACCATTCCTTCCCCACTTATCAGCCCCACTCTCCATTCCCTGGCACCCTCCCACACTTTTTTAACAAAATACACCACTCAGAATTTTAAACAGTAAACTGTGAACAAATAAACTGAACAGTTCTGCCATCTGCCACTACTAAAGAAAGTCTAAACTTATCCCCAGTAGGTTTTGTAGTATACTCAGGGTCTTTACAGAGGCTACCAAACTACACCTTGGGCAACTCCAGTAACAAAGCACTTCTCATGCACCTAAACCCTGCCACCTTCTTTCTGTACTCCGGCTGATACCTGCAGAAGCTAAGACAGTCAACAAGTTCACTGGATTTCATATGTGCAATCTTTCCACCAAGCAGTGCTGAATTTAAAAGGAAAAAATAAGCCCCATCCTCTCTATTTAGCACGTATGAATGACTGCATGGTCTTTACCTGAACTATTCCATGACTCACTTAAACTCAGGCGACTTCAAGAACTGAGTGCTTCCTGCAAATAAGTACTTTCTTCAGAAAATATTAGTACTTTTCATCATTAAAACACCATGATTTGGCATAAATCTGATTTCTTTTGGGAATCATCCAATATAAACAAGAACTACATTTATCATACAGTCATCCCTTCTATTTTTGCAAATTCTATTGAATCAAAGTGATATCGGGCTTCTTCCAAACTGGCAACAGAAAAGAAGCAACAAATAGTTTAAAAGCTTTATCAAACAAATAAAGTAAGACACAGCCATGAAATATACCTAGGGAGAAAAATAAACTTCTAACAAGTTCAGGCACTTTTCTTACCCATTAAAAATGTAATCAGAGTTGGATATTTTGTTGTCATGTAGTAGCTAAGATGAGGCTTCAGAGCTTGCCAGGAGCTGCCAGGTACTCATCAGCCACCTACTCTTTGGAAAAACAGACCTGCAGTCGCTGTCTGGAAGAGATAAGCTTCTCTTCTCAGAATTTCACTACTAGATAAACGTTTTGGAAAACATTCCTTTCACACACCAATTCCTGAATAAAGAGAGTAAAGTCTTAAAGCAGCACCTGTCTGCCGAGGGGTAGATTTGCACATCTTCTGTACATTCAATCCCATCACTGACTACCTGCAGAAAGGCTGGAAATGCTCAGAGGTGAAAGATTCTCTGTGTCCTCCAACCATGCTACAGTAACAACCTGTACACTACAGACCTGTACATAGGAACCATCTAAAGACAGTGTGGTTACTAATACAGTTCTTATTCTGATCAATGGATAATATTCCACACAATCAATTAAGCTTACAAATACAAAGAAACACCTAACTGAATCTTATCTGTAAACCAGGAATTGTTCCTATATGACTTCTGAGTACACTTACTAACTCCACCTTTAGGAGATTATTTTAACACAGAGATTCCAACATGGTCTTTACACAAGGTTTATTACTACATCTAACATAGTGAACTCAGCAGGACCAGGCCACTAACTCAGACACTGTACACAATCACCCACAGAGATAAGAAACACAACCTCCAGCAGAGCTTTGATCCCTGCCAGCTAGCACTCTCCCAGGCAATGCCCAGAATATGGTCCAGAATATAACTCAAGCCACAGCTGTTCCAAATAGGTACCATGGACAAAGCCAAAATATTCACAGAGGTTTAGCCATATTGTCACAAGCCATGTTATGCCAGTTTTTAGGACCAGAAAACAAGCTCTCATTCACCTTATTTATAACTACAGATACAGTCTAAGAGTGCACTGGGCTATCAGAACCGTAGCTGCCAGTAAGACACAGAACTATGGCTTTGTGGAGAATCACAGAACGGTCTGGGTTGGAAGGGACCATAAAGATTATCTAGTTCCAACCCTCTGCCATGGACAGAGGCACCTTCCATTAAACCAGCTTGTTGAAAGCCCCACCCAACCTGGCCTTGAACACTTACAGGGACAGTACACCCACAAAGTCTCTGGCCATGCTCACAGTACAGGATTTCTTTTAATACCTGATCTAAACCTACTCTCTTTCACTTAAACTGAAAGCCCTCCCCCTTGTCCTATTACTGCATACACTTATCACAAGTCCCTCTCCAGCTTTCTTGAAAGCTTCTCTCTACCCTGAAGCCTTCTCCTTTTCAGGCTGAAGAGACACAATTCTCTCAGCCTTCATTCACAGGAGAAGTGCTCCTCCTAATCAATTTGGTGGCCCCCTTCTAGACTCATTCTAACAGGTCAAAGTCCTTTCTGTACTGAGGACCTCTAAACAGGATGTAGCACTCCAAGTGAGGTTTCATGAGAACAGAACAAAGGGGAAAATCCTCACCCTGATGGCCAGGCTGCTCTGGACACAGCTCAGGACACATTTGGCTTTCCAGCACATAGCTGGCTCATGTCTAGCCTCTCATCCCCCAGCACCCCCAAGCCCTTCTCAGCAGGGCTGCTTTGATCTGTTCATTCCCCCAGCCTGTGTTGGTACTGGGGGTTGCCCAGACCCAGGAGCAGCACCTTGGACTTGGTCTTGTTAAACCTCATGAGAGTCACATGGGCCCATTTCTCAAGTTTGTCCAGGCCCCTCTGGATTGCATCCCCTCCTTCAGGTGTGGTAACTGCAACATCCAGCTTGGTGTCATCTACAAATCTGCTGAGGGTGCACTCGATCACTTTGATGAAGGTATTAAACAACACTGGTCCCAATACCCAATACCACTTGCCACTGATGCCTATCAGGACTCTAAGCCACTGACCTCTGGAAGCAACTGTCCAAACACTTTCTTATCCATCTATCAGTCTCCTCATTGAATCCATCTCTCTCTAATTTAGAGAGAAGGATGTTGTGGGAGACTGGGTGAAAGGCTTTACAGTAGTTCAGACAGATAATGTCTGTGACTCCTCCTTTGTCCACTGAAGTAGTCACGCCTTAAATATTCCGTGAAGGTTTTTGAAACTGAGTAGGAACTACATCTATTTTTCAGGAATTTGATCAAAATACAAGGCCTGCAGTGGTTCTCAGACAGTTCACATTCAGCTGAACTTGATTAGCCTCCAGGAAAGTAGTCTCCTACTTAAATGAACTTCGTACTGCTCACTGATCCACACTGCCTTCACCAGCAGGCAAATTTCCTTCAAAGCATGATAGGTTTTGAGGTTTAATCCAGCATGAAAAAAAATCTGTTCTACCACAGGCAGAAGTTGAAAGCCAACTCAGTCTTTTATTTGCATTCCTGTACCTGAATATTGTAGTTTTTATTAAAAAATAAAAAAAGAACCATTACATTCTGATTTGAGACTTCACCAATACCTGGAGAATGAGTTATGGCTGAGCTGCTAAACTCCAATTTCAGATACATCCCTGAAAATACTCTAAGGTTTTGTGAGCTTATATAGATCCATCAGTCATGCTTTTAATACAAGACTACTAGCCTACTTCATTTTTCCCTTGGGTACATTAAAAACAAGGCAATAAGATAAATATCACAGATGAATGCAAAAGTGACATACAAGAAAAACAAATGAAATACAAAATATTTGGACAAATGCATAACTCACAGTCAAACCTATCAGAAAAGCTACCAAAGTTGACTAAGCATTAAATGTTAATCATATTAGTTATTGACTTCATTCAGCAATGCTAGTATACTTTATTTTAAAACACTTAAGCTCCAAGTAAAATATATTTGATTAATGACTCTTTTCTGCATCAAGACCTTCATGAGACTGGAAAGTACAAGTTGTCAGTGTTAAGCAAAGATGCCTTTTATAATAAAACCCACTGATGAGAAGACTTATCATTTTTTCCAGCTTTTTAAAATATTCAGATCTTGTTCTGCCACCCAATCATATAATTAGCCAACATTGTGGTAAATAAATTGATTGTTTAAATTCTGGTATTACAGTTGAGACTTTAAGTGAACCAAATCACCCAGTGCAAAGTGAGTACAATCCACTTGCCATTTTTTGGCAACTGCTCAAAAATTCAGGTTTCAATATCCTGACACAAATAGATGTATTCCATTTGTGGAATTCCACGTGAGGTCACACATATTTCAGATGCTACAGATTTGGATGGCCTTATTTTTGTGGGGCACGCAGACACATTATTAGTTCCTCTTTTTGGAGGAAGGAAGCAATCCCTCCATTCTTCTTCTAATCTTGGTCTGAAACAGAAACAAAGCTACAGAACTATACCCAAAGGAAAAAGAAAACAAAAGTCCTTAGATAAAAATATTCAAGCCATAAAAAAATTCTCAGACTCTTTAAAATTTGACTTCAAAGAAATGTGGCAAGCTAGTGGGCATTTAACACACAGTGCACCTGTAGTTTCACAACGTGGCCTCAGCAGTCACAGGCACCTTTATAAAATGTTTTCTTCTACAGACATAGAATACAAAAGACAACAAGAGCTCAAAACTGAATGGCACACAGCCACTGGGTGTATAGACTTAGATGTGATCAGATCTGATGCAAGCAGGCAGAATAGTCCAAGTAAGAGGTATGTAGCACAGTCATATCTGACTTTCTATGCTCAGCATGTTATTTATATTTCAAAAGCAAAATGCACAGTAGCTGTAAAATGCCACCAAATCAGAATAATGTATTACTGTTAAAATGTCCAGACACATTGATTTTACTAGTCAGGCAGCACTGCAACAACATATATGGACTCCTTCACAACATACCGCTTCAGGAACAGATACCTGGGTAACAGACACACAGGATGTGTGTCAAAATCCCCAAAATACAAATAGCTCACTGTCACAATGGTGACATACAAAATTGCTCCTTGCCTTTGAGTATTTTTCTTACTTACTCAGATGTTCCAAATCCATGAGAGTAATGAGCTTCTCCTCATTTGTACACATCAACCTTACAGCCTTACAGCAAATGATCACAGAACAACTTACTCAAGTTGTACGTATTTTAAACAAGCAAATTTTGTCAGTGAATTCCACATATCTTAGTGGCCTTTTAAAGGCAAGAAACAGAATCAAAACATATGCAGTGTCAGGAGACAAGTAAATTATGTAAAATGAACACATGGTTATGCTTTATGCTGTTAAAAAAACAGCACTGTGAAATCATAAGTAACTTACTGCTATGACCTGAGGCCTTCAAGAAATACCCTCCCTCCCTCTTCTAGGAGTAGAGAAGTTACTGATTCTCAAAGATCCCTTAGCAAGATTGTGAAGAGGCATTCATCACTTTCTGTCTTCCTTTGATTCAACTTTAAATGCTACATTCAAAAGAAATTTAAGCTTTCAAAAACGGGCAAGTAAGATGAGCTTACTACAGAAACCTACTGTAACTCCCAGAGCAACATTTCCTCCCTCTGTTTTCTCAAACACTGCTTTGGTAACAACCAGCAGCCCTAGATTCAAGTCCACTATAACACAAAAACAATATTTTCCTTAGCTGTTCATCTTGCTGCATTGAATTTTCTAAGTAATTAACACTGTCTAGCATTGTTTTATTCATTTAAAAGAGCTCACTTGTTATCTCAAATTTCTGCCTCCACAACTAAACAATGATACTGACTAAGTTCTTTTTAAAATTATTTTGAAATGGATAGGCATCTTCATTAAGGGAAGTGTTTTATTCAAGTTCACTTCCCACATCATATGCACTTAAATCTAAATTCTCCTGTATCATAGCCTTTTCTTTGTGGGAAATTGATTGTACTTCTCATTTCAGGCATCAGAAAAGCTATGAAGAAAGTAAACAAATACTTCAGAGATCTCAGATCAATTTCCCACACTGCTCAGGGATCTCAGTTATGATGTGATACCTCAAGATTGTTTTCCTTTCATGCGTAACTTTAAGCCTGTGAGAAATCTTAACTGGCATCAATGATCTGTTGATCAGTAGCACATTCTTTCTGATTTGCTTATCTGTCACTTGGACTACTAAGTAACCAGTCCTGACATAAGCTTTTCTATTTGGGCTATAAACTTCTTCAGTTCAAAATATTATGCTCTGCATTTTGTATTAAAAATAACAATTCCCTGTTCATGTAACAGTAATATTAAATAAATAAATCATAATCTATTCCATCTACTTTATTCTACTACTCCTGAAATAACCTTTATGTGTCCTTAGCTTCATGTTCTTATTCTTCATTACATAAGCCCTGTCATTTTTCCTTTGCTGTTTTCACCTATCACAACAAAAAAGAATACATTCAGAATCTATGAACAGGAATCAAAATACTGCTTTGACAGATGACCATGCCCACATCAAATATCAACTATGCTCTAGATGTGCAGCGTATACTTATCCAAATAACCAATTTAATATGTCAACAGCATGGAAAAATGTGCCTTGTTCTTCCTATAACTAGCTTTGTTTCCCTCTCAATTCAAGCCTGCCTATCCTAAATCAATCATCAGCTCATCAGCCATGTCCTCTGGAGTCTCTTGCACACTGAAAAACATATCCATCAATACCAATTGCATGAAATATGATTAAGAGGCTCATTACACAATTCTTCTGAAAAAAGTTCTAGATAAATTCACAGAGAAAATGTCACATAATATCAGTCACTGATAACTGAGCCGACAGTAATTCATCTGCTCTATGAAATCTACCTAAATATTGGTTTTTAAGCATTTGCCAAGCAACTAAAATGAAAACCATTAAATGGAAAGGTCGGCTATCATTCATAGTTTAAGAAAATATATAGTTAAAGAAATAAAACTGAGCAGCAAACAATACAACTTTATGCACAATATTCAAACGTCACATATTACTGTTAGTAAAGCAAATTCCACTGAACCTTTGGAGTTTCTTTTAGCATGTCAGTGTCAGATAGTGATACATAATTACATGGCCCCAAAGAGCTTACTGAGTCAAGGATATATACAAGGCACTTACTACCTTACACTCTGGATACAAAAAAAAAATATAAATTTCTTGGTATCTTTCAAAATAAGTAATGAAACTTGCAGTAAAGAACTACCTTACTGTTTAGACAACTTAAGGTGTGAGATTTTTTCCTGTTTGTATATTGGACATTCCATCAAGAACAAAGCAGTTTTCTTGGTTGTAACAAGGCACAGGGCATTCATTCCCAATCAAAATAAAAACTTGAAGATTAAAACAAAAAAGCACCAAAGAAATCCAAACAAACAAACAAAACCCCCCCAAAATTGTTGCAAGTTTTATCCTTGATGGAAACTGCATCAAACATAATGCATGTTTTGATAATCAGAGTTAAACAGTGTAATGTGTCTTCCCCAAAGCTCTGCTTAGGTACACAAACGTAATTCAACCCACAGGGATAAAGGAACTCTGTAGCATGCTGCCTGTAATGAGTTACTGCATCATCACTAAGAACACTCATATTCAAAATCTGTCTAAGTAGTGCCATAGAAACAAAATAATTCTACAGTTTCCATGTGCAACTCTGTATTAGAATAAAAAACTGCACAAAACTGTGAACTATGACAGATACAGCAAAGTTATTAGTTCCAATATTTCAAAATTAGTAAGTTACCACAGGTGGTCCTGAATCAAAATTATTGTTTATTTTATGGCAAATGCAAGAAAACTAAATTGCAAGGACACTGCCATGCAAAGCACTGCAGAAAACCCCAATAATGTACAGTCTTTCCTAACAATAGACACCCATAAGCACGCCTGCCTTTTGGAGAATAAAGAACACAGCATAACTAAAACCAGATTTTTTTCCCAGCATTTCCAGTCAAGCACAGAAAAGCATGAGTCATATTTGCAAATTTTGGCTTAAATTGGTTTAATGTTTCCCAGTGAATGCATAAGCCTATTGTTCACGTCCTTCGATGATTTTAGCAAGTGATATCAAAAGCAAGCCCAGAATAAAATTGCAATAGAAGTCACTTAGCTGTTGAACTAGCAATTTAACTACCACAATACATTTAATTCAGGAAGGCAAAACTTCTTGTGATTTTTTTTCCCCTCCAGGGAAAAACCATGACCCAAACTTGGACACCTTTAAGGGACTTAATTTTAAAAACATACTTCATGCAATACCATTAAGACATATATCCTACCTTAGTGTATGCAGGCTCTAATTCAATAGCTGTACAGCAAGGCTTAATCTAACAGAACTGTAGTAACAGTCTTAGTTGTTATTATAATTACCTTTTTAAGAAGCCATCTATATAATGGGACGTGAATGTCATTAGACACTGACATCCAAATGTTCTAAGCAATAGTAAACTATGGCAATTACTTCTATTCTGCATTGTAACTGCAAAAGCATACTTGTTATGTGAAGAGTCTAATGCTGAAATTTCAAAGGGTTCATTTTATGAGAGTTTGCACTAGATATCTTTCCTATCTGGCCCATTTTATGAGGGTTTGAACTAGATAACCTTCATATCCTGTAAAATAATTATATTTTCCATTATGGCTCTAAATCTTGTTTTCCATTAAGAATATAGTACAATTTTGCTAAAGTACCACCCTTAATTCCCACCAATATATTTATTAAAAACTTTTATATAAAGGCAAGTAATAAAACCAGCTTACTGATTCTTTTTCTTTTTTTCATATCCTTCTACTGATAAAAACAAAAAAAAAGTAAACAAACACTAACAATTTGCAAAATAAAAGAAGAATAATTTGACTAACCAACCTTGTGTTAACGGTGCAGTCATTTGTCACAGTGGTTTTCATCATCAGCTAAGCTCTACCCTCCATCAGCTATTTCCTCTGGAACAAATGCCTCTAAAAATCATCTCTTCACTTTATTTTTAGTTGTCTGCACTTGACCATGCCCATTTATCCTTTGGCTTTTCCTTCAACTCTAACAAACAAATTCCTTCTGAGCTAACAGACCACAACAACACTAATTTAATTATTCCCATAAATTCTCCAGGTTTGACACCCATTCCTTCTTGGTTGAAATCTAACCCTGACAAGGTACATGATTAAGTGCCAGGTACAAGAGCTCATGAAAATGCAGATGGACATTTCATAAGTTGTCCTAATATTCCTAATTTTTATATAAAATGGGCTTTGTGTACATTTGTTGCCTATTTGCATAATTGGCACTCTATGGCCCTGGAAGGATAGGTTATTTCATCAATAGCTAAGAATGTTCCATATGTCTAAGGAGATGGTAATTTGATTTTTGCACACATACACACACACACACACACTCTTGTATTCTATACATATAGAAGTAATGGATGCAACCTAATGGTGAAAAGTATGTTTTGCTGGGCTCTAACCATTACTTTTTCACAAAGTGGATTCACAAAAAACTGTTGACAGAGGCCTTTAAATGCCTGGAAGGCAAACTAGGCAAGAGAGAAAAGAGGAGAGATCTTTGCCTGGGTAAGTGACTGAATACATAAAACAGTGAACAAGAAAAGATCAGTTTTCACAGGGAGTGATGGTTCCAGTGGAGCAACTCATGCTTAACATATGCAGAGCAGTTTTAGAAAAGGGTGAGAGCAATGCAGGTAGAAAGTCCATTGAGGCAAAGCTATGCAAGGTAGTAAAGGCATGGATAATGTGATAAACTGCAAAGAATTGCATGGAATAAGTGGCTGGCTTCAAAAATGGCAATTATAAAAATGAAAATCTGAGTTTAATTAAGAAATCATCCCAGTCCTCAGCAATAAATTTTTTTTTTAATTTTTTTTAAATTAAGAAAGATAATCAAAGCTTAGAAATTATTTTGCAAGAGACAACAGAACAGAAATCAATCCTATGCCCATACAGAAATTTACACCTTGCCTACTGCATGCAATTCCCTTACCCTCAGCTCACAAAACATACATCAGAGCTGTTAAAACTTTGGAAAAGGGCAGGAAGCTTCCTCAAGCATCCTGCACAGCTTCCATTTAAACAGCATCTGATTAAGTCAAAAGTTTTCAGCCTAGAAAAGAGAGGATTGAGTGACATAAGAACCAATGGTTATCTTCTCCAATAGATGAACTGGAAGGAATCAAATTAAACTGGTAGAAATCAGATGAACAATAAACAAGAGTAAATCTTCACACAACAGGCAGTTGGCCACCCTGTAAGGTGGATGAGAAATCATATACAGGCCCAATGGAAAAGAAGATAAAAGTTTAGAAGAAAGACCTATTAAGAATTGCTGAATAGATAGGAATCACACCCAGCTCTGAAATGTCCCTGAGCTGAAAACAGCTGAGGAATTCTCTGGAACACAACACATAGACTTACCCTGAATTTACTCCTTTTCACCAGACACCACAAACATCTACTGCTAAAGCAAGCAGCCAATGATCCAACTCAGTGTGGCCATTCTTATACTCACCTAAGGCTGCTAAGGGTATCTCCTTCCTTTGAGGCATTACCTATTGAGTAGCAGATTGAGAAGCAGTTTGATTCATTCATCACTCACACATTAGGTCATTTAGTAAGAGTGGATTGGGATTTTGAGAAATTTTTGATGTCTAAAGTTTGCAAACTGGCTGGCTCAGACCGACTAACTGCTGCCAAAGCTAAGCAACCAGCAGCACTTTACAAAGCTGTTCAGGACAGTGAAATGCAAAGGTTCCACTGCTTAAATTCAGCCTTTCACAAGACTAAGGCCAACAGTGATATTAATTCAATTTGCCAATATTCTATTTCAGTCTACTAAAATGAAGGTGCTAACAGGATGTAAAATAATGGCACTGTTGACAATGAAGCAGCTGAAGAATTTATCTAAAGAAAGGTATCTCCTCTATACTTCAAACAAGCATGTTGTGCAACACAACACCCAGAACTGCATTTTAATGGGCTTCTTGTACAAACAAAGGAGATTGGAACATTCCTTGAGGGAGTACACAAAAGAAAAATAGCTATTTCAAAATGTTAAAAGATTCTAACACCTCTCTGTCTCTTTTGTTGGATACTTCTTATGTTATCAAAATGGTATGTGGCTCCTAGTCACTGAAGCTAAAAGTAATATGCTGCCCAAATAATTCCCTCGGGTATTTTCAGCTTCACTACACCCACAGAATAGTTTTAATTTTTCCCAAGGTTGTGTAGGAAGATACTGACAGAGACTACAAGATATACAAGAGCATCTACTGCATCCAACAATGTTCTGAAACATTGGTGCTGAAGATTTCTTCACCAGACTATAGAGGCTGAGAAGACAACAGGTACAAAACGCTCCTCTGCCACAGGCCTGCCCCAATAAATTGTTTTTATGGGCACACACTAAGCAACACAGAAACGCAGCTGAGCCCAGTCCAAACTCAGACAAGTCAAACTTGTTATGGCAGCACTGCAAAACTAAACTGAGGTAGCCTGGAGCAAGCAAAGAAGATGGGAAAGAAGTTGGACAGCCAGAGGAACGTGGCTGTAATGACTCCTTTCTCTCCTGGTTTTAAACAGAGAAAATGCATAGGTTCAGTAGCCAAACACCACATGGTGTTATCACACTAATCTGAGACAGCCACAGCCTACTATGGCTTTTCTCACTAACTGCAGAGTTGATTTTGCCATATACAACCAAGGTGCACACACTTACCATACAGCCACTTCAAAAAAGGAAAATAAAAAAACTCAAGATGATACCACAGCATATTGTCTACCATCCAACATCGACAGAATTACAATGAATTCATTTACAAACTATAAGAACTGCAAGTGAAACATATTTATGCAGACAGAATAACAACTGTTGGGAATTTGAACACAGAATTCAGAAAAGAGAAGATTCTTGTAAATGTTTTTGTTAGCACCAACACTGCTGAGCTGTGGGAATTCAGTCTGCAGCAAAGAAAAATTGCTTCAGAGCCTCACAGAATAAAAACTCATTAACTATGAAGATAAGCATGAACAAAATAAAATAACCCAAATACATTTCCTTTTTTTTTTTATTTTGAAAGAATATTATTTATTTAGAAAGCTTTAAAAAGTTTGCAAACCATTTTTGTATATACTCCAGAAGTAAAAGAGTTTGTTCAGATAAACATTACACAAGACACCTTACACCTATCCCTGCTATATTACTTCCAATATTTTAGAATGTTTTGATTTAATTTAGTAAAACAATTGAGGTGCCTGTATCAAACAATATTTTGAGAAGTGAAGGAATGTGCAGATTTCTTGATTAATTGGATTATTGAATAATTAGAAGCAACATTCTAAGTTGTATTTAAACTTTTATAATATTGTATTTAACTCCTTTTTTTCCAGGTCTCCTCCTATTTTAGACAAGTTCCTTTTTTTTGATGAGATGCGAGCAGCACTAAGTTCTTACTCTCAACAAGTGGCATATAAGTAACCTGCTCTCCAAACCAAAGACCTCCCTGGACAGCCCATTCCAGTGCTATGCTACCTTCAATGTAAAGTTCCTCCTCAGGTTGAGGTGGAACTTCTCTTACTTAAATTTATGGCCACTGCTCATTATCCTGTTCCAGGAAGTTCAGGAGCACCCATACCTATTCACATGTGTCTTGGGGCTAGGGAAGGACTGCAAGTAGAACTACTGTTTGTTTGGAAGAACAGAGCTGATTTGTCCCAATGGGAAGAGCTTACATTCTTAAAGGTTACCTGGAAAGACAATTTCTAAGTAGCATCACTTTCAGGGTATGATAGAAAGGAAGAAATTGTTTTTGTAGTTGACACATACCAATGGTAAAATACTGCAAGGCAAAATGACATTATCCCACAAAAGCAGCAGGCAACCCTGATTTCCCAGAACTAAGTCTTTAGATCTATCTCTAAGCCCTGTCAGGGAGAGCCTTTTGAGCCTCTTTATGATTAATATAACAAGACTTCAAAAGCTATTTGCATCAATCACCCTTTCAATCCTCAGGGATTGGTTTATAAAAATTAATTCCCTAACCTTATCTTGAAACAATATACTGTAAAATATGAACAATCAGCAGTGTTGTGGACAAAGGAGGAAACTATCTGACAACGGGCAGGAAAGAGAGCACAGAAAACTCCTGGGAAGAAAGTGCTTAAGAATCAAATGCGACAGCTAGTAGTACAAAGTCTGTGTGCAAAATAATTATCTACTAGTTCATTTCAGATAAGAAAAATTCTTCTAACAAGTGAGCATGCTGCTTGTGGAAAAAGAATTAGAATATTATTGACATTTTAAAATCTATTCCAGATAATCGATATAATTGTTCATCTAAATTAGATGGAAAATCTGCATCTTTTTGAGAAAGATCAAAGCCCTGCAACTAAAAACCCACTCATGAAAAGTAGGGAAGAAGAATTTTTCTGACTGGAAAACCAATGCATTTTGTACAAGAAAATCTTGAGGTTATATAATCACCTGCCAACACTGTAAATGCCTACTAATGAAGTCATGCAGTAACATTTCATTTTTCTCCCAGAGGGGAAAAAAGCAGAAGAATCTTTTAATTGGAAATGACTTAGCTTGCTAGAGCTATCACAGTTACACATATTAACTCAACTGCCTTGTCTCAGTGCAATAGATTGAGACAAATGGCAAATCGCAGCATGTCAATATGGAAAAGTTTGCCTAAAATGCTGTTTGTTGCTTTAAAAAAACCGCATAAAAATATAGATGTTTACTATTCTTTATAGTAGTCTTTTAGAGTATGAAGATAACTACTATATTCCTTAGGACATTTTGAAAGAAGAGGTACTTCAGGAGCAGAAAGAAAATTAAAACTTCTAATTTTCAAGTGTCTAATCTTGCAGTTTAACTCCATATACCAAATCTTTGTATACAATTCCCTAAGGGATCTTTTTTTCATAAAGAGAAAACCCACTAGATTTTGGTGTACAAATGTAACAAACTTCCAAACCAGGAGTGATGCTTAGGATTTAAACTTCAGTGTTTCTGCACAGCTGAACTGTGAGACTAACTATACCAGCAGGAAGAATGGAAGGCCTGCTGTTACCCTAGAAGGCTGGCCTTTAAGTATTTTGCTGAAGCTAAGGTCTCCAGCTTGTCTTAGAAAGCAAAAGATTTTACTCTAGACCATAATCTCAAAGAAAATTTGATAAAGAAACTTCTGGCCTTCTCTGTCCACTCTCTCACACAAGTGGCTGCAATTGCCCCAGTCTGTAAAATGACACACATTTAGTTATCCTTCTAAAGCATTAACAAACTTTTCTTTCCAGTAAAAAAAGACACAACTATCAATTTCTAAGAAAATTTATTGCTCAAGAAAATGCTACAATTTAAGAAGTAGATCCATCTGAATCAAAGTAGACACAGAACAAAACTGCAGAAAATTATACAAACTTTCCATAGAAAGCAAACATCAAGTCTCTTGGAGAAGCTGTTTTACAATAGTGGCAAAAAAGGGAAAACAAATTATGCATTCTGACAGAGCCCTGCATAGAATTGAACATATTTTTGGAGACCTGGAAAAAAGACTGCAGTGGACTGATGCTGGCTGCATGCCAGACACCCACCAAAGCTGCTTTCTCAGTCCTCTCCACAAATGGACAGGGGAAAGAAAATGTAATGAAGTGTTCATGAGTTGAGATAAGGAACAGGAGAGATCATTCACAGGCAAAATGGACTCAAAATGGGGATATTAATAGAATTCATTACTAACAAAATCAGAACAGGATAGTGAGAAGTAAAATAAATCTTAAAAACAACTTCCTTGCACCTTTTCCACCTTCTCAGCTCTCTCTCCTGTACCTCCAGTGGTGCAGGGAGACAGGGAACGGGGGTTATGGTCAGCTCATCATCAGTGGTTTCTCCCACTGCTCAGGGAGGGAAGTCCTTTTCCTGTTGCACTCTGGGGTCCCTCCAAGGGGAGGCAGTTCCCCATGAATTTCTCCAATGTGAGTCCATCTCACAGGCAACAGTCCCACTCAAACTGCTGCAACGTGGGTCACTCTTGCACGAAGGGCAGGCTGCTCTGGCATGGGTTCCCCACAGGGTCACAAGTCCTACCAGGAAACCTGCTCCAGCATGGGCTTCTCTCTACATGGCTCTGCAGGTCCCTGCCAGGATCCAGCTCCAACGCAGGTTTCATTCTAAATAAATCTGCTATTCTCCTTTATCAGCCTCTGGAAATGCCTCTTTCTTTTCACCAAATCTAAAATTAAACTTGATTCATTCTCCTAAGTCTTCGAAAAAGTAGCTCAAATTAGGTAAAATCCCCTTAGATACAAAAAGATCAATAATCTCAGGTTAAATACAAAACATTATTACTTTTTAATCGATTCTTGGTTTTTCTAAATTATTACAATCAGGAACATAGTGTAACTTTCTTGCCAACCTCTTCCAGAATATAGATCTTACTTCACAATATTCTAAAAAAAGATTTTTTCTATTAAAATATTAACATATTAAAATATTATATTCTAATAAAAACCCTGTTTGCCTGATTTCAGAAAGCACATATAGCTGATTCCTAAAGTCTGAAGAATGCATCCTACCAAACCATAAGAGTTTAGAGACAGACCAAATTACTCAATGCTGCATAAAGCATTCTCTCAATACTTTTTAAATACAAAATATTTATGTACCAATAAAGGGCATTAAAATTTTAATTTGCTATAACTGTTCATTCAATACCAAGTAACTCAACTGGAAATAATAGGACCACAGTGCCCCAAATCTCAACATCAATCAACAAGTGACCGAAGTAGAAGCTGTTCCTACCACACTTGGAAAGCTGGGCATAGGTGCCCACTCCATCATGTTTCTATGCACAGGATACAATGAGCTCTGGAAAGAGTGTCACAGGTGAAGATGACATGGCACCCTTATGAAAATATTTCAACCAAACCAGAACGACAGGCACTATATCTGTCACTGGCAAGTATACACAGCAGCTGCTACAGGTAGAAAGGTCCAGAATCCTTCTCTGTGCACTGGGGTGAAAGAAAATAAAAATGCAAAGCAATCTCTGTTACAGAAGGGCCTGGGCATCATGATGAAGCAACATCAGCAACCATGGCAGTACAAACTATACTGTAGCAGAACCCATAAGCATGCAGATAAGCTCAAAAAATGAGTAATCAATGCCTCAACGCCATCACAGCAAAATTCACATCGAGGTTAATGACATTTCTTAAATACAGAGAATAAATCAAGTCTAAATTCTTACCAAAAGTGAGAGAGAGTTGACAGGAAGATAAAAACCCTGCTCAGGTAATCAGAGATATAGAGAAGTTGTCATACACTGTATTACTATTGTAACAAGAGAAAGTTCCCCATAAAGAAGTTCATAACACTACAATTACTGTGTAGACAAAATATTTAATAACTTTACTTTGTTAGAGAAAATAGAACTTTAAATTAACTTCAGTTTTAGTCTCTGATTAACAACAGGATGACTCACACTTAAAAATACCAGTCAACTACAGAGCTATAGAAGGTCCAACATTTTGAGTGGGCACATTGTAATAAAGGTTAGTAGAATTGCTTCATATAAAGAATACTTTTCCCATGAACAAATACAATTTTTCAGTTACTGCAATTTTAGATTGGAATTAGACTGGAATTTTCTGAATCAGATTTCCCAGGGAATATTTTATTTTTTCATCATGGAAACACTTGTTTCTGAAAATAGGTTTTATCACATTTAAAATATTACTATGGCTTCTTCTTTGAGAGCAACCATTTACATCCAACCATTTACATTACAAAAATCCACTCTCAAGCTGAACTAAATTGCATTTATCATGGTATCATAAATGGCTTGGGTTGAAAGGGATCTTAAGGATCACCTAGTTTCAAACCTGCTGCCATGGACACCTCCCACAAGACCAGGTTGCTCAGAGCCCCCTCCAGACTCACCTTGAACCCTTTCAGGGATGGGGCAGCCACAAGTTCTCAGGGCAGCCTGTTCCAGTGCCTCACCAGCCTCACAGTAAAGATTAAATTGAAACTCCCTCTTCCCATACTTCCATACTCTAATCACAGAATCACAGAACATGCTGACTTGGAAGGGAGCAATCAGGATGATCAAGTCCAACTGCTGGCCCTGCACGGGACACCCCAAGAGTCACACCACATGCCCAAGGGTATGGTCCAAATGCTTCTTGAACTCTGCCAGGTTTGGTGCTGTGACCACTTCCCTGGGAGCCTGTTCCAGTGCTCAACCACCCTCTGGCTGAAAAACTTTTTGTGATATCCAACCTAAACGTGCCCTGACTCAGCTTCATGCAGTTTCCTCGAGCCCCATCACTGGTCATCAGAGGGCATCAGTGCCTGCTCCTTTGCTTCCCCTCGTGAGGATGTTGAAGACCACGTGAGGTCTTCGCTCAGTCTCCTCTTCCCCATCCTCTAATCACAACTCTCATATGTTCTACAGAATTTTCTACATACTAAAATATCGTCTACCTTCTCACTTTACTGGGGCATTAAATTCATAGAAAGATGTGCACTGCCTATCTCTGTTAGGGACAGAGGGAAGGGACGATTTACCATAAATAGCTATTAAAAAATCTTAATTATGTTCTTAACATTTCTTTCCTATAGATATTTCAAATTGTATACTCTACTGAGTGTGCAATAATCCTGCATTTTCCAAAGGTTCAAATTTAAATTCTGTTCAATATGATATCTATAATCCTCTCCATCCTCCACAATGATAATTTTCAATACATAAGGAGAAAAATCTTGGGACTTACACGGAAATAGTCACTGCAGGCTGCCAGGACTGCTTTATGTGCGTGGAATTTCTGCTCTTCAGCAATAAGTGTAATATCACAAAGTATGCCATCACTTCTTTGTTGGTTCAGAGCTGCCAGGACAGCATCGTTGTGGGAGCTAGACTGACAAAGCCTCTGACCTGTCAGCATTTCCTGAACACTGAGAGGGGAAAGGGGAAAGATTCTGTCAAAAAAAAAAAGTATGAAACAAGCACATTCTGTCAGAAATACAGAACAACTTTTTCTACGACAAGACAGTTTGATAATTCTTGGAAAGTGATAAAGTCATGAACCCTGTCAGGCAAAAATCTTTACACAGCATAGACATCAGAAGAAAAGCTCAATGCATTAAAAATGCATTATGAAAACTGATTATATACTCCAATTAAAAAACCTCAATGGTTCTGATTTTTCATTTCCTGTATCAGAAGTCAGCTGAACTCACAGGATTAATTCAGAATCATTTTAGGATTAAATGAGAACAACAGAGGGCTTAGATCAATGGACCACCAGAAAACTTTAAGTGGTTCAAACTGAAGCACTGGTAAAAAGGAGGGTATATGTACATATACAAGAAGTTCTACAAAAAAGAATGATGTCTCATGGTCTCAGGTGGCCTGTTTAAGTCTGATGCTGAGTTACTGAATGTTTTCAGATCACTTCAGTCTATTCATATTTATGAAGTGTTGTGGTGTTTTTTTGATTGTCTGTTTTGTGTTGGGGGAAGGGAGAGGATGTTTACTCAGTTTTAAAATACCAAGGCCTTCTCCACCTCTGAATATTTCCATGTATGAATATAAGATTTGCATATAATCCAGTCTAAGACTGTCTAATTGCAGCTTCCTTTTTCTGTAGCAGAAGGAAGAGACAAGATAACTGTTGATGCAAATGGAACAAATCAAAACATATCAGCAAATCCTCTTTGGTACAAAACAATTCAATTGATTTCAACTCTGTGAGACTATCAATTTATATTGCCAGAGAATCTATATATGTGTTTATAGAAGGTGACTTTACAGAGAGTCATCTCAGCATAAATCAAAGTGAGGATTTTTTTTTAAGGGTGAATAACCCATCATCTTTCCAGCACAATCATGTAATTCACTGCATATATGTACTATGCAGCAGCTGTGTGGCTGAGATCCTCTCCTTTCTCTGCCCAACCTACTCCTGCACCTTGGGCACCTGTAAACCACCTTGCAGACTGTTTGCTCTAATCTAGCCTGCTCTTTTAGAAAGACAACAACTAAAACATTGCTTCTAGAAGAAGGCTGGCCAAAAAGGAATAACATAGGGATAGCATGTATCTGAATTTTACTGCCTCTCTGGCAGTTTAGGTTTCACATGGACATGCCCTAAATACATTCCAAAAGGACTCATTCAAATTATTCTTTTTTCTTCAGCTGTTCTGTTTGTGGAATCCAACTCATATTCTAAATTACAGTTATCAAGAAATCTAGCCTGCTAAAACACAAGATAATTATTTTTAATGGTTATTTCTATTCTGTAATTTCCATAGCAAAGTAACAAAAACTAGTGCAAGTACAATATATTAATGATACCCTGAGATGGTTTCTCTTAACTTCTATTTTTATTAGCCTCTCTGCCAGAGTTGTAAACCAAGACCTTCATTCCTCTTGCTTTTTTCACCATCATCCACAGGACTATTTCATTCAATAGAAACGTATCTGGGATTTTAAACTGAGTTCTATCATAATCTATTTTCCAACTCAGTGATCAAAGTGAAAAATCAATTATTCTGTAACCCTTGTGCTAATAACATATGAAGAATGCATATATATGAAAGGCAATTTAACTGGAATTTATGAATGAAAATACATAGAATAATCAAACATAATACGATTGATTATTTACAGTGATATTGTCAGTTGATAAATTTAATAGCTATAAAAGCAAGTTCTGATTCTGTTCTACTGCAGAAACATGGCAGCAAAGGGGGAACAGAACTGGAATGATAAGGTGTTCCTGTCATATCAGGGACTTTTCTGAGCTCCCAGATCACTATTAACTACTCTGTAAAAAAGAACCACCAGCATATTACACTGCTGCAAAGTTCTGCAGAAAACCAATTCAGCTAATAAATTCTGCAGAGTGTTCTTTCTGAAAAAAAACATGTTCTTCTCCCAGAAAGTAATTAAATTATAAATGACAAATTCTCCATTGCAACAATAGCTGGTACAAACAAATGAGAAAGGCTACACTGGGAAAGAGACAGAAGGGAAGGCAGAAAGATGAATTTGGAGAGAATTCTTGGAAGACATTTCACGTAACTGGAAAAGTCATATGTCCTGAACAGTGGAACACTACACAGATTCAAAACTATCACCAGCCACCATTGCAGATGCATAAATGTAAAAAAACCAGTTGCTTCCACAATCAAAAATCCCAAGTATAGACTAAGGCATAAATAAGGAAATATATGAGGAGACTGGGCCTCCAATCAAAACCAGGCACAGTTTTCCTTATCTGAGATAAGAAGCAACAAAAAGGTAATATTTTTCAGATTATACCATGGATATGTACTTAATAACATGAATTCCTATCTAATGAACAAAATTATTAGTTTTACTTTTTTTCTGCTTTCTTAACTGAATCTTTGGTAAACATCATCCTAAATGTTAATAACTTCCTACACACTCCCAAGTACTATACCTCAGGCACCTCTCAGATGGCATCCTTCAGTCTTCTGAATATCAAAACTTATAATCCTCTAGAGAAAGCTGCGAGTGTTCCAGCTAGAAAAAGAGAATGGAGAAGAATATTAAAATTCAAAGCATACACAGCCTCTGCCTTAAAGATCAATACTTTCAGGATGTGCAATTCAAAAGCAAGTTTCACTGTCTAGATTTGAGTACAGTCTGAAAGTGGCCTTTCCTTTAATCTTTTTTAGAGGTTCACACCCTGCCATCTAAATGTCCTGCACCTACTGCCTTTGAGGAAAGCTTCCCACAAATTCAGGAACCCATATAATTTCAAAAAAGCTAGAGTGAGGAGGGAAGTAACTGTACCGAAAATCCTTCAATATGAAGAACAAGCCAAAGGCATGCATTAGTGTTTGCTTACTTCCCAGAATAACACACAGTTTTTATGTTCAATGATCCTAAGGGTCTTTTCCAACCTAAATGACTCTATAATGACTCATTCTGGTAAATATAAACAGTATAGTACAATCATTTTTATAAAGACAACAGGTCTTTCTTTTAAAGGGCAAAATACTGAAGTGACCATATAAATAAACACATAGCTCTTTATTTATAAATAAGATATAGCTGAAGTGTCCACAGACCAAGTTATTGAAAATGGGGTTGTACAGCAAATTTTTAACTGGTGTAGTGGCCAGCACAGCTGACAAGACAGTTCAACTTTATATCAGCACTATAAAAGAAAAAATACACTTTAATAGAATAGTCAAAAAAGAAAAGTACACTACTTTGACTGCTTATTTAAACCATGTGTGGATTCTTTAATGTAACTCAGTAACACTGAAGTAATACAATTCAGCAAAATATGAAGAATGGAAAGATTTCCATCTTTTTATCCCTTTTCCAAAAAGACTGCAATTCTGAGCAGAGCAGTGAAGTCACAGAGAACTTATGCTGATGATTCAGTGGGAAATGGGTATGCAGTGCTTTCTAAAGGTGGTTTCAGAACATTTTACTCTCACCATCAACAATCACCATTCTAGTTCTATCAAGACAATTCACCTTATCCTTCAAGAGATAGAAAAACACAGCATATCAAGTTGGTGCTTTTAACTAAGGAAGCAAACACTTTTCTGATCAATGCACCTGCTCTTGTATACACCCATACGTCAATACTGATGCCTGCCCTTTGGAAATCCTACACCATCCAGAGACTGGTAAGTAATTCAACCTTCCTCTAAACTTTAAGAGGTCCAAACTCTCTGGCCCACACCCAGAAAAAAACCCCAAACTACAAGCAGCAGTAAGAGCAAACAGAGGAAGGACAAAGACCTGCAGGGAAAAGCATTCCTTCTACAGTAATTAAGGCATATGCATCAAAGAATTAACAAAATATTCAAACACTCCCACACTGCATTCAGTGTTTTTACCCTAACAAATCAATCTTCTCTAAACTTTGGCACTCCTCCTTTCTCTTCCAAAGCTCCAGCTCTGCATGCCTCACTTAAATGTAAACCATGTACACAAGAGTGTAGTGTGTAAATCATTAAATCAATACTGCACTGATTTTATTTAGCCATATAGAATTAAGGCAGCTGAACATTTTTAATAACTAAAATCTGAAAGCATTACTTATCCTCACTGAAAAAAAATAAATAAAGGAAACACTTCTACCTGTTGCATAGATATGCTGTGCCAGAACAGTTCTAAAATCATTTGCACCAAGAGTTTATTTCTATTTCAGACAGCTGGATACATCTCCATTATATAAAGTGTGACTGGTACCTAAGGAAACTCTTTGCATTAGAATGTTTAAGACATAATATTGTCTTTCTATTTAACTACTTTAAGTAATCAAATCGGTTTAAAAGATTGCTTTATAAACTTAAGAATAAGATTTTTGGTTGAAATTGAAAACTTTAAATCCATGTAAATCCTTCTATTATAGTGAAATACTCCTTAATGCTGGAAATTGACAGGAAAAATATAAGCTAGATAGAAAATGCTCATTACATCCTAGGTTTGAGATACATGCTAAAATTGCCAAAACCCGATTTTAAAAAATAATATATTATTTCACTCTTTGTGATTTTGTGATGAACACTAATCCCCAATACTATAGTATTTTACATCTAAAATTTATGTTCTTATTGCTTCATTATTTTTTTTCACATCCAAGAAAAGTGCTAAAATTAAAAATTTGCAAATGAATAAAACTAGTAATGATCCAGCTAGCACTGGAAGAAGATAATATTTTGATAGACAATGGTGTACCATTCCTAAATGGAAAAAAGAAAAACCCTCAACAGTAGTTTCATATGTAAACATTTCAAAGGTCAGCAATTCAAAAGAAATCACACCATCCATACAAATGATTATAACAAACTAATACATCAAAACAGTGTTTGCTCTGTTTGCCTGACAAAATGTCAGTCTTTCCATTTATATTTTTGTCACAGTCTTATGTCACAGCAAAATAAACAGTAGGTTTTTTTCACTCTCAGGAAATCTTGGAATGAAGTGACACTCTACTGCATCCATTGCACATTGTTAGGCTATGCCACTTCTTTAATCTAAATTACCAGTGGAGTTCAGGAATTATTTGTTCAAAGATTGCTTAAAAAATATATTTAAGCAGGCAATATTTCTTCCTTTATTTTAATTGGCTATAACACTGGTTTGGAAATATTAGACAAAGTAGTTTAGTATCCAGAAGTATTTATTGGCAGAATGCACGTGCCCTTTTCCAGAAAAAGTCTCATTCATTTAAATGAATCTTGAGGAGCCAATACCACGTTCACAGTTTATACAGCATGCATAAGAGGCACTGAAAGAATTTCAGTTACACCTTTTCTCATCCTTTTGGTGGGTTCATTTGGGGGGGGGGGGGGGTATTTGTTTTTCCTGTATCATTTACAAACAAACTGAAGGCGAGAACATATTTCTGATTAATTCTTGAAAATACAAGCCACCAGAATATGGATTAGATTAAGGGGGGAAGGGTTTAGGAGATCAAAATAAAACTCGTATTTAATCTACTTTCTGAAAGAAACCTAAATGTCTCCAAATTCACTATTTCCTCCCCCTTGAAGTAACAAGCTTTTTTTTTTTTTGTTCACGTATGATTTTACAAAGTTGCCCAAACCCCAAACCATAGTCCAGATCATTACAGAACTTATTCTGTTGCATAAACAGGCTCTGTATTTTGTACTTGGTACCTAAGAAACAATTTTACCAGTCTATTTATGCTTCCTTTGTCTTGCAAACTAGTAAAAATGTATATTCATAATGGAAATGACAATCTATTAACAATGCCTGAAAACACGCAGGTTTTCTACATAATTCAAGCTTATATAAAATAATTACCACGTTGGTGGTTTCATCAATAATTTTCCCATTTGCTCTAAGTAAATAAGAATTGAGTTACAATGAACTTCAGTGTGAACTTACTTACCGAACATGATATAAGCATTATTTTTGCTAGGTCAAAAATGAAATTATTTTAAAATCCTGACTTTAAACGTGTTCTTAATACAAAAATAAAAGAGCATTTGACACAAAGCTTGTCCTCTCTTCTTCACTAAGGTAATTACTTCTTAGGTGGGAGTTACTAAACTACCTCACTCCCATTCCCTGAGCGCCAGCCTAGGTTTAGGGGAAAGCAAGGGTTGTATTACCTATGTAGGAATCAGAAAAACCCTACTTAACTGCCTCCACGGCTCTAGGTAACACACTGTGCTATCGTGGGAGAGGTGAGACTCTGCCCTTCTCAGATATTTGGTGAGACTGACAAATAATAAAAGTGAGAAAAATCAAAGTGAAACACAGGCGACTAACAATTCACAGAGTTCAGCTTAATACAGTATTCAAGAGATACTAAAAGACAGAAGAGATGCTCTCTTGCAAACATGGCCAGGATCAGAACTCCTTCAAAGGACAGGGTGGAAAATTAGAGAGCATTTGGTGCCTTTTATCCCACATAAAGAAGATAGCTTAACTGTGAAAAGCTGCAACACAAAATTTGAGCCAAATATCTTTCAAACAGTTCACTGAGATCCAGGCAGCCAACATACATAATTCTTCACTGCAGGCAGATGCAATCTCTGCTCTTGTGATGATGCACATTTGGAGAGAGGTAGAAGAGCCAAGAACCCCTGGGGATGTCTTCAAGAAGCCACTGCTCCACTCCTCACAACAGCCCCTGGTGCTTCAGAGCCACTCACGAGTGGCAGGAGACCGACCTGCCTCTCTGGGGAGATCGCTGGTACCCATCTCTTAATACAGGATGCAGTGAGGATTTTGGGAACTCTGGAGTCCTTTACACTGGTACCATTTAAAGCAGCTTTCACCTAGCTCATCACAAATAAAGTCGCTGATCTTCTGTTTACCACTAAGCTTCACAGAATGGCACTGCATTATTTAGGTACTGCTCTGCCTTTAAAGTCCTCCAGTGTATGAAAAGCCCTCTAATTTCTCCTTTAATTTTTTACTTTGAATTGGGAAAGCCACTCATTTATCTATTACCACATTACTTAAAACAATACTGCTTATCAAAAATACATTTCAAAGAATTAATTTTACCTCACTCAAACCCTGAGTATTTAAGTACAGATTTTAATCTTATTTCACACAGGTAGCTTTTAGTTACATTCCTAAACCTGTCAGTAACCATAAAAAAACTGTTGATACAAAAAACTTCATATTAAATTTGGGTTTTTTTCATTTCTGTAAGTACAGATAATGTATATTTTCAGATAACAGTATTTCATTTTGATATATTTATTAACATTGTTAATTATGACTGCTGTTATGTTGGAAAAAAGTAACTCAACATTACTTATCTTAAATTTGCTGTGTGCCAAACTAGCTTATATAGAAATTTATTAAAATTCACATGCTCAAGAACTGGTTAAAAAGACTAAAAATACTGAATAAATAAATATTTTTTTAAATATTTTGCATTTCCAAGTAGTATCTTCAGTTAATGGTCTTCTTTCCCTCAAGTCACTCCTTTTCCAAGTGTGTATTTTAAGTATTGAAAAACACTTCCACTTAAACCCATACCACTTCAAGTTAGATGCATGGAAAAACTGAAGGGATCATGAGCTCTTTCCTGCAAAAAAATTCAAATTTTGAACCAACTGGATAAGTCATGAAGATAAAGCATTTGCATACAGTGAAATGGTATTTTCACTTTGACAGCTCCAAATATCTGGTTTAAATTTGGCCTTTTTAAAAAAATAAAATACAACATTTATAAGCTAAGAGAAGTACACTATATTAATTTCATTTCAGAATGGCATCATAGCACATCCTGACAGAGGCTGTCATGGATACAGAACGAAACCATTAAGATTTACCCATGGCAATTTTCTGTTCTAGCTTGGAACCTTATTCACAGGAGCTTCTGCTTTTGCCTGTGGTTTTAATAAGTCAGAATAAATCATCCTTTTAAGCTGTACTTCACCTTCTCTCAAAGTAAGAGTCTCTTCAGAAACAAAACTATGGGTTTACTATTCACAGAAAATAAAGGACAACATTATCTTCTACTTTTTTAAATCACATCTCTGCCAAATTAATTTGTCAAAAGGAAAACACCTGGAAACATTTAAAGTTTGACTGCAAACCTGCTCTTCTGATTATATGAACACACTTTTTCCATATGCCTGGGAGACAACACTTTCCTCTTTTCATTGAGATCTTTGAGAATTGAAATATGTTTCTCATTCCATAAAAATGTTCAAGAATGTCAAGTGTGAGAAAAACTCTGCCACTGCCCAATGTTGTCAGTGAAACCATCACTCAGCTCAAACACAAGTTGCTCATCTAATTTAGTGCCTCAAAGCAGTGACTTTCAAGAAAAAAAACTTTCATAGTACTGAAAAAACCCCACTTAGATTTAATGCAAATTACAATATTAAGGGAATAAAAAAATTGAAAACCTGGATTTGTTTGTGGAAACAGAAGTCAGTCAAAACACCTCAAGAAAAAATTCTGCAAAATAAATATAAAATAAAACCACAAAAAATTCAAACTGCTACAGTCTTCTGATTAACTACAAACTATTTTCTTGTGAGACTGGAAAGGTCATTGTTATCTTCAGGCCATCAGCTATAGTCAATTAGAATAATGAGGTTTATTTTCTATTACTACCACATTACCATCTGACTTCACAGACTAATTAGGATCTTAAACCAAAAAATATAAAATGAAATCACAGGGCTAAAGGCTGTATGAGTAGAACAACATCTTTGTATCTTCTTTGTGGTGTTATATCTTCTACATATCTCAATATATCAGCATTTGACAATTTTTTTCTGAATACACATTCAGATAAAATGAAAATCCAGGTTCACAGTCACCTGTGTAACTTAAGGCGTATTTTACCTAAACTACCACCTGAGAAAGAGGTTGTTACATTCCAGAGATAAAACCATAGACAATCACAAAACTCAAGGGGAAACTACACAGATGAAGTTTGATGATTTTGAAGACAAGGTTTGCTTCCACAGTTTCACATATTTCATTTGAAAAAAGGTAACAGTTTTATTCAAGTGTAGTAACATACCTTTGTGCACTATTGTCTTAGCTTTTCAGAGCACTCACTGTTGCTGTCATTTAAGCTATGACACTAATTACTCACCTGCTGAAAGGAGCAGAACATAACTTACAGCAGATTCATTTATCATGATTGGGAGAAAAAAATTACAACTTGATCCTGATCTTATTGAAGAAATCTCAACCCATGACAGGAGACTGGACCAGATAACCTTCAAGGGTCTCTTCCAACCCAAACTATTCTATTTTTCTATGAACTTATTTTCTAATCTTTCTGAAAGTTAGGCAACAAATATGCAAAGCACTCTCAAAATGAAGTATCTAAACTTCAACAGGGCCTCACTCAGATAAGCCTTAGATTTTTAACTTTCACAACCATCAAGATGCTTTTATTGAACACAATTATTCTTTTCTAGAGTATTAAGAGTCAAAAATACATAAACATGTTTTTGAAACCACTTCAAATCTGCATATAGACTATTTACACCAGATACACAGTACTGTAGTCTACAAGCTTTGCGATTGGGCCACATGAACTTTTCATATCTATGACTGAAACATAAAAAACCACACAAAAATACTAAGAAAAGTGTGATTTCTCAATAGTGTATAGTCTTGCATTACTGAGGTGATCAGTTATGTGTCTACATGGCATTTCCAGTGAACAAGTACTTATATAATTCAATAAAATCACTGAGAGTTTATACATCTCTATGGGATCTGCAATAGCCCTTCAACATTCTCTGTGAAACAGCATTAAAGTTAAAAGGCTGTGACTACCAGCAGTTAAATAAACATGTACCTTCTAAGAATGGCCATCAGTAGCCACAGGGTGGCAGAACTATACTTCAATGTAACTTGTACCTCCAGGCCAGTGACAATATTTCAAATAGTAGGTTCCCCCCGCACCCTGCCCCTTACAGCATAATTACCAATAACATAAAATACTTGCTCTGTGTTCAGTGGGTGGTTTCAATGCCAGGAGTCAGAGGGGAAAAAAAAAATGTCTGTATGTAAAAGTACAACTACACAACAGTTCTATAAACATCAAAATACTGCAACAGGTTACTGACCTCCATGTTTCTATTTTGAAAAAAGATTCAAGTCATAGAGTAACTGATTATTAAAATCCCTATCAATTTTACCCCATATAGAATCAAAGAATCACAGAATGGATTGGGTTAGAAGGGCCCTTAAAGATCATATAGTTCCAACCCCCCATCCCATGGCCAGGGTCCACTAGACCAGGCTGCTCAAAGTCCCATTCAACCTGGCCTTCAACACTTTCGGGAATAGAGCATCCACAGTTTCTCTGTGCAATCTGTTCCAGTACCTCTCTGCTCTCTGAATAAAGAATTGCTCCCTGGCATCTAACCTAAACCCTGTAAAACCATACCCCTTGTCCTACCACCTGCCTATGTAAGTCAATCCCCCTCCTTTCTATAAGGCCCCTTACTCCAAGGCCACTGTGAGGCCAGGCTCCAAGTTATTCTCCAGGCTGAACAGTCCCAACTGTTTCAGCCTGTCTCTGCAGGACAGGTGCTCTAGCCCTTTTACCATCTTTGTGATCCTTCCCTGGACCCTTTTAACAAGTCACCATTCTTTGTGTTTAGGACCCAAGAACCAGACACAAATTGACTTATGGACTAGTCCTCCACTCTTCAAGGTAAGGGAACAAAGATATTTGCCAACACCTTTCTGTTAAGAGAAACTGACACCAAAACATTTCTGACAGCCTTAAGCAAATTGGGCAGTGTCATTCATCTTGATGAGGACAAGAGGAAAATGTCAAATGGGAAAGAAGTAGGAGGAGGAAACAAAAACATGGAGGAAGCTGGTGATGAAGACCAGCTACAGCTATTTCCTGGGTTTTCCTCTTTTGAAAAGAAACCACTTGTATTTTAGGAAAAATAGAGTTTCCATCATGTACATATTTTGTTACTCTAAGACCACGAATTCTTATATTCACCAGCAGCAACACGTTTACACAGTCGCTGCCACCTCTAAAACTTCAGTGAGCCTAGCTAGACAAGTACACAGAGATGCCTGGTCTGGGAGAGCCAAAGTGGCACTGAAGATGTCAGACGGACTTTTTGCACCCACAGACAAAAATCTGCAAGAGCTTTGCTATACACATGGGACTGTACAAACCTTACCTGGACAAAGGAGAAAGCTCTTACCATACCACTAGAAGGACAAATGCTCTCAACTCAAGAGGGGCATCAATAGGCAGATTTACTTAGGGGCCTTGTCCCTGCTCCCTATGAATGCAATCTGCCTGAGTGTGAGCTTTTAAAGCAGTTGGGAATGGTACCGTTTCTACCAGAGGAAGCTGTGGTTCACATATCTGCTGGGAACATAAGGGGAAAAATCAAGACACCTGACCTCTTATGCTGGAAAAAAGCTGAATGCCCTGCCCAAGCTGATGACAGAGTTAGTGGATTCTTTTTCTCCAAGGATTTTTCCAGAATCTAGATTTTATACTGGAGTATTTTACAGAAATAGGAGATCAGAGATAACCTTTTTTTTTTCATCCTTTACTCAACACATGCTTCATTTCTAGCACAGACTTAATTTAATGTTCCAAACCAGCTACCTAGAAAATGTTCTGATACTGACCACTGTCATTAAAACCCAGTGTCAATACAACAAATAAAAATTCCTCTCAGAGCAGGAGGGACATACCAGGTAGGGAGGGGAAGCGACAGGAAATACAGTCTAAAAAACTCACAGTGCAGATGCATATGATATATTTGTCGTGTTAGTCATAACTTTGACAACACGTCCTAAGAAACTCAGTTTAACGAAATACTTTTTACTAAAGTAAAATATCACTTTAATTAAGCTCTATCAAATAGGTTAATAGAGAAACATAAGTTATTGTTTGGAAACATCAGATTTGAATGTGCTCTATTCTCTGCTTTTCAGAGACAATCCAAGAATTCATACTTTAAATCCTTTGGGTACACACAGACTTAAAGACAGACTCAGATCCATTTTTAGGCAAATGATGCATCGATACTTCTTAGATTATTTAAACAAATGAAAAAAAACCCAAACAAAATCACAAAAAACCAAAACAAACAAACCAGAAGGTAAATTTCATAAGGAAAGTAAAAACTGGGGTTTTTTTAAACAATTTGCTGTCTAAATTCCCAAGGGCACCTCTGAAAGACTGCATAAGGCAGATGTGAAGAATTTAAAACTTGTATACATTTGATTGTTTCTATCACTTAAATTGAAATCTTGTTCTTCCCTTTATATACATGCAAGCAACTTGTAACTTGTTGAGTCCTTGTTCTAAAGCATGTGTCACTACCCAGACATTAAACTGGTAAGCTCAGCAAACCGCGAGTGTTTGTGAATTCTGCTCCTAGAACCAAACATCAGGGACTTGTAGAGACAGACCTACACGCCTAACTGAAGTTTGTGAATTGAATGCCAAGCACTAGGATCCCACAATATTTGAGAAAGCTAAACAGTGCCAAGCAGGAGGGGAAAAAGAAAAGGCACATGTTTCCTTGTTTCTAAAATAACATTTATTTTTTTAATTTTAAGGGCAATCATTACCTTATCAAAAACTACTAAGTGCTACAAATAGCAACTTTTAATTCAAGTCAAAACACTCTTTCTTCTCTAACTTAATGGAATTCCTGTTGAACACTAGAAAATGCCATTTACTGTGAGGAATTGTTAAACATCAGAACAGATTTCCCAGAGAGCTTGTGGAGTCTTCATTCTCAGAGAGATTCAAAACACCTCTGGACACTATCCTGGACAATCTGACCTAGCTGACCCTGCTTAAATAGGGGGCTTTGACTAAATTATGTCAAGAGATCCTTTCCAACCTAGACAATTCTGTGCTTTTTTGGGATTCTCTGTGATACAGCTGAGAAGACTGTGAACGTACTGCATGCATGCAAGAGCATATTAGTCCCATATGATCTACTTATTCCACATTCCAATCTTCTTGAAGACATTTTATCACATAAAAGGAAACAGAAGGGGCAAAAGGGGGAAAATCAAAACCATAGCAAATACACATGCCTCCACATCTCTGTTAGGTGTCCCAGTGAGGCACATTTATGAATTTTTCAGTCTTCTCCATTTCTTGGAACTGCCTAGGAATCCTTTTAACTCCTGTCTAGAAATAATACCAATCCAAACCAAATGTACTGTAGCACTAAATACTTATTTTGTCATAAGCAAATAGTTTTTTCCTTTTTTTTTAATTGGAAAACTTGGTAGCAATGCAAGTGCAACTACCGTTCCTGTGAAGTTTGATGATTATTTCACTTGATAAACAGAAAATAATAGTTTGTAAGCAATACATACAGGCACTTTTTAATTTTTTCCAATTAAACTCAATTAAGACTTGAATTCAGTTTATAATATACAGAAATGTACTGTTATTTCAGACCCTGTAGAGTATCTAAGTCATCTGTCTGGGGAGATGAGAAAGATGACATAGGACACACAGGACATCCTCCTCAGGTGGCACTAGACATTCCTACTCCAGGGAGTAAGCTGAGTCCTGAATGACTCCTGACAAAGAGAAAAAGAATTTATTTTCTTCAGCTAAGTTTCAGTGAGGGTGTTTTCAAAGTTTTCCAACAGATGGTTATCAACCAAAAAAACCCAAGCAATTTAAAGCACCTTGAATAAATTTCCAACAGTCACTAAAATTTTTGCTTTTAAATGTAATGCTTCTGATAATCAAAAGTAAAGCAACAAACTAGAATATGTCAGAATTGAGTCACACTAAGTAGCCTTCTTGAAAGATAGTTTTGCTAATTATGATGTCTGGGAAAGCCACTGCTCCCAGAGGCCACAGTGGACATCTCTATCAAAACTAGAGAAGAAAATCAAAACTAATGGAAACCAAAGGGACAACAGTGGCCTATTACTATCATATCTCAAAACCAATGAAGATTTCCCTGGATATGGTAGCAACAAAACTCTGCAAGAGAGCCCTGAAGAGATTTCTTCCTCCAAATCTCTTCTTCATGGACTCGTGTAAGGCCAAAATAGTCCCTTCTTTCGTAATAATGTTATTATTCTAAGAAGCCAAAGCTCTAACTAAAATTGAAAGAGCCACTTTTTTTTTAGCAGAGCACAGAGTTATCAAGCTTGTATTACACAGGTTTGGGCAGGGGGGTAGAGGGTGGTTCACTTCAGTGTTGGCTGGTTTGGGATTTTTTGGTAGTAGAAGAGAACTTCCATCACACAATTAATTTGACTAGATCTTATGTTGTTAACTGCTTTAACTGTGCAGTTTATCTATCGACAAGATCTCGCATTAGCATTTTTAATTATTTAAAAGACATTAAATATTGCTGGTACCAGCAGGATCAGAGATTAACTACTTAATAATCACTCTTTTTTGAGAGTAAAGCATTTGAATCCAGCTGCTATGAACCTTTAAACAAGCAAAAGCAACATTTGCTGACATAAAAGGGACAAGCAACTCCAGAAAAGAATGGTGATAAAATTAAACTGTGTATGTCCAACAAAACAATATTATTTTATACTAGACACCTTGCAAAATTTTAAAAAGTTAACTTACTTGGGAGAAATCTGAATTATTGTATTTTACTATATTATTCTGACTTGTATGCTGTATCAGAACACTTCCACATTATTTTTACTCCAGCTACTTTTTCATTAGTTTAGATTCCCAGCCTCTAACCCATATGGAAGCTATCTAGGTTGCTTTTATACTTGGACCACAGCAAATAATATAATTCAAATATATCACTGTTAGTACACCTTTAGAAGAATCAATGGGACAGCAGGATCCCTAAAATCAACTGAATTTCTAATCAGACACAGGTTGATTTAGGAAGGAAAATTCTAACTCAGGCTCTAACACTAGAGAATAGGTTTTTTGCAATCACAGATAAGCCATGATCAGAACATAAACACATTTAAAGGTATGAAATAGCCAAAATAAACCAGTCGTAGTGGTTTCCTTCCCTGTCACCAAATGTATCTCCTGGAATAAAACTGTATCTGAAGCTCTCACCTCACAAAAAAGAATAAAGTTTATAGGGCTAAAGATTACTGAGAGAAGCTTGAAAACATAATGTAACACCAGGCTTATGACTCCTACTGGGCAATGTCTGAATTAATGTGATTACTGACGTCTGGAAACTGACTTTTAGACTTTGAATGCTTGAGAATGACAATGCTAAGATTAAAAGCCGTTCAATGATATAACAAGTAGAAGCTTTCATCAGTGTCTTGAGCAGGGAACAGAGACACGCTGGCCCAAAAAATGCTGACTGGCATAAAGATGTCCTGAAGCACCCACTCACCCCCTCCAATGGCTGAGCCCAAGGATACTGCAGATACATCCAAGGACTAAGAGGATAATGAAATTGTGTTTGATTCCTCTTTACCAAATGGCACACACAAGAAGCTGGATTTGAACCAGAGAATCTGCTCCTCACCTTGCCAAGGAGCTGAGCCATTGTATTGTACATGATCCAGCACTCTAAGCACACATTCACTGTTTCTTTTCCATCTTTGGACAGTAAGATGCCTAGTGCAGCCAAGAACTGCAGGACTACTTTGGCCAGGTTTATTCATTTACCTTAGTTATTCAACACTACAGACACCCCCATCTAATTAGGAGACAACTGATCTCCAAAATATAAATAAATAGATAAATAAATAAATAAATAAAGTGTGGAAGATCGCTATCCCACCTTGCAAACCCTTTAACTTGTAGATCTGACAGTGTTGCCCATCACTGAGCATATAAAAGCTCTTGCATCACCACTAGGACTGGCTTCCTCACTAACTCGCTCTCAAGCTAACTCTTGGTTATATTTGAAAAATAAATACAAGTTTTTATCTATGTACTTATGCCAATTTAAAGATAATCAAATAAACTCTTGTCACCCATTTTCAGGAGAGAAAGAGCACAGTCTGCACACTAACTAGAACTAAAAGCTATTTATGAAATTCCTTCAGTAAGTGCTACTGGCAATACAAACTTTCTCAAAGATCAATCAATATCTGATGCAGCAATACTATTAGGACTCAATAGTTTCTGCAACTTATTACGAAGTAAACGTGGTCTTTGAAATCTATTTCTCACAGAAAGAGAGAATGCTGAATCTAGACTGGAATTTATTGACCTGCAGTTCCCAAGGGATTGCCACCTCACCTGCATTCAACGTAGCCCAATGCAGAGACCTGCAGACACGCAAGTAATTTCTCAACACATTGCTCACTCAAAATACTACACCAGAAATAGTGCTCCCACATGTTTTGCTAATTTTTTCAGAGCTAAGTAGGTATCTCTACACAGCACAGTCAACTTGTATGCCCCAATGGCAGTTTATGTGGAAGGTTTCATCTCTTCTGTAAAACCTATTGCTTTTTCCTACCATCACAGGTCACAAAGACATTTGAGCTATTAACAACAATTTCTCTGCCTGCTTGGTTCCAGTGGAACCCTACAACCAAAAGAGTCTCTGTGAAGACTCTCAGACTGCTGAAGACACATTTCCATTTCACACAGGGAGTAACTAAGAAAAAGGTTCAGCCTTAGTCGTGATTTTTATTACCATTTCATCAGTTCCATTTCTAGTCTGAGTCTAGTCTATCTTTTAAGGCTAGAGATTCTTTGGTATATTGTTGTGGTTGCATGAAAACTGCAAAAAAAAGTTGCAAAAAAAGTCCACATGAGTTATCAGCTACTAAGATACTCTGACATTACTCAATCACAAAAACTATGTGTCAGTATAAAATAAAAATGGATTTTGAGGTTTGGTACCATTTAACAACTATTTAAAACAAACCATAAATTGATGCTTCAGCTACCCAACTGGAGATGCTCTACTGCCTCCTTATCCTATCCTATCACTTCATACCATAATGTTAGACTCAAAAAATCCCAAGAACACCAAATAATAAGAAAAACAACTTCCTTATAGTAGATAATAATCTCATTAAGTACTAAAATACTTTCCTTGTAGGAAAAGATTTGCCAGAAGCTTTTTGAAAAAATTCTTTTCTTTACCTAACTACAAATACCCTTTTCAGTGAGTGCAAGATTGTTAACACTCAGAAACAGGTAGCAAATGTTCTTGGAAATATCTTCGGGAGATAAAAAAGACTCACAGCAATATTGAATACAGCTGAAGACTTTCACCCTTCTCTGATTTGGTTAAAATCATTTGCCCTTCTTTTCTTTAGATTTTCTAAAGACTGAAAACAGGAGAACATGAAATGTTACTGAAATTTATTGCAGGTTCACAAACAATGTTTTTCAGTATTTGAAAATTACTTGCTTCTTTTGTTCACAGTCTCTTCTGCCTTTGCAAACCATGAATAACAGCCCATCTTTTATTTGTTTTCAGTTTCTCACAGAACCAGTTTGTTATGACTGCTCTCTCCTACACAAAAGCTGGTAAGGGTTTCCAAACGCCCTTCTGTTTATTTATGGCAAGCTGCAGTGTAAACATTTGCTTACTACACATCAGTGCCAGAAATTGCTAAATAAACCCACTGTTTTAACACCTTTTACCCCCGACTATATGAAAGAAAACTAAACACTTGCAGTCCACATGCCTTTCTCTAGTCTGCATATATTCATCACAGGTCAAAGCAACTTTCTCTTCTTTCGAGACAGAATGGGTACAAGTTCAGCAGCACTGCTGGCTTCCATACTTCCTTCTTTTGCCTGACCTGGTTTAAAAGTATAAGAGAAACTTCTGTGGGGCTGCTTTTTGATTTTTAGGGGGAGGTTTTTTTATTTTTCTTAAAGGCCCTAGGAGACATGCTGGTGATCTAGTCCCCAACACCCCTCCACAAACAGTGATGCCAGCAAAACACATGAGCAACAAGCTGCAGAGGAGGGCCGGGGTACCTTAAGCCAATACAGCTGCAGAACATCTTGTGTCAAAACAAGATGCACAAGGTGTCATAAACCCATTAGATGGAATTTTCTGATGAAGTGTGGTTCTTCTGACAGTTTTTAAATGTATGTAACAGAGATAAACAGATGGAAAATAACCTTAGCTGACAACAAATAGAGGGGCTTTTTTTCTCCTTCAAATAGAAGGTTCTGAATTTATAGCTCAAGATTTTCTTCAACCATTCCCTAGCCCTCCTTCGTCTGAGACACAAGTTTTCCTCACTTGGAGAAAAACTGCTGTGTCAAGGAAAAATATCTAAAATAAAGATGCTAAATAACTTTTAATCTCTCATCTTTAATTAGGAGCAGAAACTGAATTAGAAAAAGAATGGACAAATGTTTAGACTTCCATGCCTTCCTCAGGTCTAAGCAAAAGAAACACTTCTGTTCACACTTTTTCCTTTCCTCCCACAGACTATACCAATAAGCTCAGAAAAAATCCTAACACAAACAAAAAACAACAATAATAAAATCACAAAACCCCAAACAAACAACAAAATCCTACCCTTGTCTCTTATATCTTTAGATCCCTGGAGCTATATTACCACTTTTTTTTTTCCTTCTCCTTTTAGGTGTTCAGGGCTTGATATGGTTTGCTATGGGCAAACATAGTAATCTCCCTCACTACCTGGGCCAAAGAATAAATATATCAGGAACTAGAGAGACAGCCTATGAAAATTTACCCTTGGATTTCCAGCAACAATTTTCAACACTCAAAGTACACAGGCCAGTGATAAGACAAAATGCAGAAACATAATATGTAATTCACACAATCAGCCTATGCCACTGAAGATGCTTTGACTCTCCTTCCCTTGTATGCCCCATGCTCTGCCACATATTATTGCCCCAGAGCACAGGTGACACTTGTGTCATGGTACAAACCCATACTGACATCCCACAATAGTGTCTACAACCAGACAAAATGCAGGCACTGGTTCTACTCCTCCAGCTCTGCAATACACGCAGAAGGAGGTGAGAAGCTGGAGGTATTTATGTCTTAAACTGCTACAAATTACAACTGACAAGGTTCTGCTGCTACAGCCTTAATTCTCTTCACTTACCCAGCAACACCACTAAAAATCAATGCAACTCCATTGTGCAAGAGTTAGTTTTAATTAGAAAAGACAGTAAATTCAAACAGCCTATCTAGCAGTTTTCCAGCCTTTAAGGTAGTGTTGCACTACGGTGGATTGGGAATCCTGGGGAAATGTGAACAGCTGCAAGGAATATAAACTCCACTAATTTTGCTGTCACTTACATCCAAGATGTGAAACATGGAATCTGATGCCACTTGCATGATGGACGTGATCAAAAGGTCCTAAAGAAATTGAACAAATCTAATAAAAGGGGGGGAAAAAAAAAAAAAAAAAGAAAAAGAAAAAGGCATAATTCAAACTGAATATATACTTGATGATCCCGTCACACTTGTCCAGGAGAGCTTCCTCCTGTATTAGGTAGCCAGCCCTGGCTACTGAAACATTTCAGAGTTTGACTTGCTCTTTAATATTGAAGTCCTACTTCTGTTTCACCTCCATTCAGAATTATCCTCCCTAAGTAAGCAAGCACAGCACATCTAGTTCTTCTATTTACATTCCAGCAACACCTAGGTTTCTTCAATTCTGTGAGTGTGTTTGGAGGATGGAGCCACATCATGAAATGCAAATGGACAAGAATTCACTTGCATTGCCATTGTTCAATTTCCCACACACCTTCCCTAACAGCAAATACAGCATTTATATGCAAAAGTCACCATAGACTGCAAGCAATCCCCAGTGTACTTTAATGTAACCTAACCGAGGATGGGCAGCCCAGTGCAGCAGGGGGATGGCACACTCCAGTGCACTCTGCAGTGCTGAGTTCTGCTCCCTTCCTGTTTGTTTGTCTGAGTTTTCTACGGAAACAGAAAAACTGAAAAAAAAAGGAAGTTCAGCTAAGGAATACATCAAACTCGCAAAACAGGTACTTTTATCCCCACAAGAAGGCAGCACTTCAGTTCAGCCTTGCTCTTGAGACCTCTATTTTGATCTTCACAGTTCACTCAAGTCAAAGTCCCAGTTCTGTTCTTTTTTGTTGTTGCTTTATGCAACTAAAATATAGGTCACAGGCTGAAAGGGGAGCTTTCAAAACTAACAGAGAAAAGGCAAAAATCACAGAAGAGGTATACCCTCAAAGGGAGAACCTTCTTCTTACTGCTTTAAATACATAATTTTAACATCTGTATTAGATCAGGAAAAAACTATTATTAAGGACACTATCTTATAAACATTGGGGAAAAACTATTAAGACCAATTTTAGAACATTTCAAAAATAAACCTGAAAAATATACATTCCACATATCCTGATGACATTTCTTCAAGCACAGGTTTTTATCTGTTTTGTCTTGATAGGCCAGGTAGAGGCACAGTTTTGCTTAAAAAAGGGCAGTAGCCCTTTTACTTTGCTTGACCTCAAGTGACACCTGATGGAAAATGTTTCAGACATAATAAGGCCATAAGCTTGCTCACATCTTCTTCAAAATTCGCTATTAATCTAAGCAATGCTGTTTTCACTTAAGCAATCACTTAAAAAACCAAACAGAACATACAGGACAGAAATCAAGCCTTATCAACAGTGCAGAAATGGATCTCAATCACTCTGAGATATGATACCTTCAAAACAAAACCCCCCTGTAATCCAAACAAGTGATACTGAGAATTTTTTCCAACTAGTTTCTTACTGAAGATTAGAATGAAAAGCTATTCTGGAGACACGAGGGGTTAAAAAATTGAAGAGTTTAGACTACTGAGGGGAAAAATCCGTAACGTTAAGATCCATCCTAAACAATCACAGCACCCAGGAAAAACAGAAAATTAGGCTCCAACATTACAATATCTATGCTGTCAACTACCACCACTATATGTATCATTCCTGTCAGGAAAAACAAGGACAGATGGTTGTAGAAAAAGACTCTTCAGAACAACCTTAACCTTCACGTAGTGACGAATCAAAATATTTACAATATTTATCCCCCCACAGAGCTCATTCCCTACAATTAAAGCTTTTCTAAACTGCCACAGCACATTGCTATGGAAATTTTGGCAGAACAAATTCTTAATTTACATAACTGCTGAGAGTAGTCACCTAACTTAGAGGGGGAAAAAAGCATGAATTCTCAAGTATTATTGATGTTCTGAAGCCTATGATTTATTTTACTCATAATTGTTAACATATTTCATTGCTTTCTCATCACAGAGAAATATCCAACTGTCAGTATCAAGGTCAACAGCTTCCAACTGGCATGAAACTGACTGAAATTTGCACAGCATTCACTACTGGAATGTCACTTTCTGAAACAGCATCCTTCTTGTCTCAAGCCGAAGGAGAGCTGTATTTTGAAGCTCTAGCTGTGTATGTAGGTGCATTAAGACCTCTTGGTACTGCCCTGGTTTGCACAAGCTACCTGTCCCGAGTGATTTCACTGCCACTAACAGCAAGGAGCACAAAAGGTTTCCTAATTCAGGTACCTCATCTGTGCAAAACTCCTGCCCCAGAAAGGAAGACGAACGTTGCAAATCCACAACAAGCCTGGCAATGGACTTCAGTGTTGAATCTCAGCTTAGTCCAAATTTTTCCATAGTTAAAAGGGCAACTAAAATACACGTCTGATAAATCTTGACAAAACATTTTTCTAGAATCCAGAACAAAGGCCAGCTGCCCAGGACTTGCTGCAGCTCCTTTCTGACCTACATTAGGCATTTGCCTTTCTATAAAGGTCAGGCAGATTCAGGGCGGCTGATCCACATGGGAACACCCCAGAACCAGGAGTTTCAAAGCTCTCCTGGTCTCACAGTTTACACTGTCAAACTCCAACAAAATTGTTTCATTTTTGTCTCTTGAAACTACCTCCCAGAGTGGCCTCTAGTCCCTGAAATTTTGTTAGACTTCACAGGAATGCCCCTCGAAAAATGGTCTTCTAAGTATATTTTCTCTCAATATGAAGTTTCTAACTGTTCAAAGCCCAAAATTCACTCGGGGGTAAAATCCACACATGAGACAAAATTAAAAGAGAAAAAAAATTAATTAAAACAACTACAAGACCTTGTGAAGGGTTTCTACTCTTTACTTATTTTCAGCAATCAGAATTTGATAGCAAAATTTCAAAAATCTCCTGGAAATAAAAGCATCCTATCTACAAGCATACAGTCATGCAATATAGTATGCACACAGAATGCCAGAGCAGCAGACCTCATTTTATTTCATAAGTGGTCAAAAAGCCATCTAAATCAGAACATAAAGAAATGAGGGTTTAGAAATCACTATGTCAAAGATCCTGTCTTTCCCTAATAAGTATAAGCATCAGATAATTCAATAAATTTGAGGGGATATACTACTTCTACCAGTTAGTAATATGACGGTGGTCTGGGGTTGTGGGTGTTTTTTTTGTGTGTGGGAAATAAACTATTAAAAAAATCAAAAATTAAGTTTCTAAAAATTCAATAAGTTCTTAGGAAAATCTTGTAATTTTTAACCTTTTGGCTAAAAATTTGTTCCTCTAGCTCCAAAGAAGAGAGAAACAAAAATTCAAACACAAGATTGCCTCCACTTCCTGCAATCAGGGCTATCAGGGTAATTGAAGTCCTAAGAGCAGAGAATACGCTGGCAAGTATATGAAAGTCTTAGACGGATGAGGAATATGAAGGATAACTTTTTTTTTCAATAAAAGAATTAAAATGAGACAAATATGTGGTTGCTAGTATAATTACACTGCATGATATTTTTATTTGGCTAGTTTTTCCCAATAACCGTCATCTGTTCTCACACAAGTGATTAAATTAATTTCATTTTTCACATAATCCAATTCCCACTTCTAGTTCAATTTATAATCATCACTTCCCCATGCTAGTGTGGCATTAAATTACTGTCACTCTTGGCCATTAAGTTCACCATACTCCAGTCAGCAGAATCGATCAAAAACACCACAGCAGTGCCGTGAATTTCTTATTAAATACATTCCTTTTTGCTGCTTTGTAGAAGCTGATCATCAGTGTCAGAAGCTACGTCGCATCAATTTCTGGCTTTTCGGGCAAAAGAAAGACATTCTGAATCAAAAATAGACAACAAAAAAATCTTTTTTTTTTTTAAATGAACACGGCATTTTCTCTCTTCAAATTGCACTTACTTTACTCTGTAAGTGCCCATTGAAGAAATGACCCAGGCAAGCATAAATTTCCATCTGCTCCTGATCTTCTAACCATACTTCTCCTTACCCTAAAATCAAAAGTTATTGCTCCTCTTATTAAAAAGGGAGGAAAAAAAAACAAAAAAACCCACCTCTCTTGATGCTACTCAAATTTCTTTGTATGTTCAAATTCAAATCCTGGGCCAAATTCACTTACGCAATCAGCAATATACAGACTTTTCAACAGAGGTTACCATCTTAAACACAGTTGTTCATGTCCTGTCTTAAAGAGAAGACTGAAGAAAGGTTACAATTCCACTAGAAGATGTGTGGGAATGTCATATTTCTTGTCCAAGGCAAGATTCTACACCATTTGTTCGCGGTCAGTTTGAAACACAGCCACTTCCAAGCTCACTTTCATAGAAAGATACCCATAAATTAAATTTCTGCATGATCATCTTTACTTTTAAAATATCCCATTGTTTTCCGACAGTAAAAACAGTGTTTAATTTCATCTGCTGCGTGGTTTGTGCTGAGCTACAAAGTGTTAAATAAACAACCCTTCAATTTCCATATTAAAATTCCCTTCTCTAACAGCATTTTCTCTTGCTTGGAATTGAATGAAAGGTGCACCTGCCAATCTAACTGGACCATTTTCAAATAAGCCCCAAGGCAACTTCTTTCCCTCCGAATATATATTAGGAGTACAATCTTCCCCCCAGCTGCCAAATCAAAGCTGCCCAAATGTACATTTTCTCCATGCATACCTATACAGGAATTAACAGGGTCTTTTGTTGCTTGCATGTACAGAAAACCACAACATTTTTATAAACACTGTAGGAACCTAAAAAAATTACAAATCTTGTGCTTAAGAGATTTTAATTGGTACAATTGCATTATTGTTAGTGTCCGACTAATCAAGAGCTTATTATTCTCTAACAGTTTCTGAGAATACCTATATCTAGGGTAGGACTTTGTACATAATAACTACAGAGCTTTAAAGATGCTGTCAAATTATTCACAGTCTGAAAAGCAGGTAAAAGATTAAAGGAGTTTTTCTGGAGTACTTTCAAAGTAAAGAAAAAAATTTCTGTAATCATCTGTAAACTCGAATAACACAAAGAAATGTGACTGAGCAGCCATATATGGGTAGCTTTTTAAGCATCTGTGGTAACTGTATTACTTATTCAGCACATCACTGGATTTCTGTAGGATCTACTTAAACAACAAATACGGTTTTCAGATAAAAACTCTAAAGAATTGAACACGCCTCAGCGGTCTTCCTCCTGCCAACTGCTTTATGGAGGCAGATCCCAGAATCAACAGGAATTGGCAGGGCTACAGTAATCCTTTACCCTATGCGCTACAGTTAACAGGATTGTGGCCTCTGGGTCTGCTCCTGATCTTTTCACGACTGAACAAATACTGCCATAAACATTTACCCAAATAAGACTTAACCCCAACTTGCTTTAGAAACGTTTGTAAGATATTTTCCTAGCCCTACAAAATTGGAAAAATTCATTACAAGCTTTAAAAACTGTAGTCACACACTATTTGCTCTGATCAACGTCTGTAGTTTATTTCCCCGTGGTAAGATTTAAGCCATAATTCCGTTTCTTTCACATTTTATTGCGGTGTCTGGTGCCAAGCACGCTGCTTCCCAGGGTCTGGTGTGACAGCTATGGATCAGCTGTCACCCTGACTCTGCTCACACAAGCCGGGCTCGCTCCAGGGGCGGAATCCAGCCCGCACCGCTGGCCTGGGAGAGCGGCAGCAATGAGCCATCGGCAACCTGCGGCACCACAGGGACCCGCGCTTCTTGCTCCACATCGACCAAACGAGAAATTTCCTGCCGGGAACCAAATCTTTCCCCACCATCAGCTACAACCACCTGAGCAGCACCTTTCGAATTGCGAAGGCTGCAGATACAATGTTCCAGCAATCAGGGCGCCAGGATCGTTTGCGGCTGCGAGCTCTCGCATATTTAAACGCCGGAGAGGAGCAAAAGCTTGTTTTTGTCAGTCAAACGAGTAGCTTCAAGTGGCGGTACAGGCGAGCGCAGCTCGCACCAAGTACCGAGACGCCTTCCAGCGCCCGTGTCGCGGCGGCAGAGCCATGTTCCACGGAGCCGCCGCCAGCCGGGCACCTGGAGCGCGTCCCCGCATAACCCCGCGGGCGGCCAGCGGGACTCACGGCGCCGGAGCCGCCCGGGCTCGGGCTCATCCTCCCCCCACCGCCGCTCCCCGCCGCCTCCTACGCGGAGCCGAGGGCCGGCGGGAGCGCTGCTCGGTGCCCGGGGGCGCCCCGGCGGCTGGAGCTGCCGCTTGACCCGTCTCCTTGGCAACGGGGACACTCGCCCTCGCCTCCCCCTTCCCCATCAGAGCCCCCTTCCCCACCGCAGCGGCGCTGAGCGGCCGGGGCTGCAGGGCACGACCGGCGGCCGCCCCCCGCCCTGGTCCCGGTTAGGTAACACGGGCGGCAGGCGCCGCCTCGGGCCCGGCCGCTCGCTCACCTCGGGCAGGTGCCGGGGCCGCGCACGGCGCTGGCGGCGCCGCCTCTCCGCCCCGCTCCGCTCCGCTCCGACGGCAGCGGGGGGACGAGCCGCGGGCAAGCAGCTCCCGCGCCGCAGAGCCGCCGTCCCGGCTGTGCCGCTCCGGTGCCCGAGCAGGAGGAGCTTCCCCGCCCCGCCCAGTGCGCAGCGGCGGCCCGGGAGGGCCGCACCTGCCGGAGGAGGAGGCGGGTCGGGCCGCGGCATCCCGGCCCCGGTGTCGGCCGCGCCCGGAGCGGTGCAGGGCCGGTGCCGCAGCTCGCCGTGCCCCCGGGAGGCCCGGGCCGCCGTGCTGCCCACCCGCCCGGACTACGGCCCTGCGGGAGGGCTGGAGGGAGAAGGCCTGCTTGAACGAGCCCTTTAGGTAGCGCTAAGTTTGTAGGAAGAGCACCTGCGAGGCGGGATAACCACGGGACAGCGGGGTCAGGAGGGCTGTCAGAGGGACATTTGGGAAGGGGAATTTTAGGACAAAGATATACGGCTAGAAAGGATGAGGTCTCTGCAGGGTCAGGACCAGAGCACTACATCCTACGATATTAAGGCATCACTGCTTTATCATCCTGTTACGGGGTTTAATGTAACTTTTTAAAAATCTTATTTGCAAAAGCGATGAGGGACATCTGTCTGAGATACAAGTGCTGCGCTGTTGTGTCCAAATGCCGTCTTTGCAGCGACACAGGACTCAGCTCTGCAGTGAGGCTCAGGGACAGCGCTGTTCTTTCAGCCTCACCTCGTGAAACTGAGAGGTGGTGAGAACTTTTCTTCCCGCACCCTCTAACTGATCCTATGGTTATGAAGAACATTCAGGAGAATTAAAAAATAAATGTAATGATTAGTGATCCATTAATCATCAGCAAGACTGGAACGTGCTTTAATATGTAGTATAAAGTACTCTTTTGAGAATTACACAGAGCACCTCTACTTTTGAGCAGTTTTCATCTTGCTACTGGATTTTCTTAGGAGCTTAGTTCCTGTTTTCTGATCTGTGAAGCTAACATAAAAACAGTAGATCCCAAAAATCTCTGCCTCCACCTCCAACACACCTCCTTACTAAATTTTATGTACGTGCCACGTCAGAGGAGTTCAAGCCTTTATCAAATGACAATTCCTTAAGGCACTTTTATAGCATGTGGGCCTTCAGCTAAACCTATTGACAGATGAGTTGTTCTGTTGTAAGGTGTTTGTGAAAGGTATCTGGAAATACCCGAATTCTTCATCTGCAGAGCAGACAGTAACAACTGGAAAGTTAATTCAGAAAGTGCACCGGATGCAGTATATGGAGTGTTTTTGGGAGTAATGCAGAGCTTTCCCAAGTCAAGGGTCAAGAAGCTTGGTGCTTATGCAGTGCAATACCAGGCAGAGGCCCATTTTTGTTCCAAAACAGAGGCATAAAGACAAGGCCAGTGCTTCATTAGATTCAGTTAATTCATGTGCAACACAAAACGGTTATGGCTACAGTACAGTTCCTTGATTGTGTCCAAGAGGGTTTTGAATGTCTCCTGAGAGGGATGACCTCCCTGGGCAGCCTCTTACAGGGCTCTGCCACCTTCAATGTAAAGTTCTTCCTCAAGCTGAGGTGGAACTTCTTGTCTTTTGGCTTATGGTCACTGCTTGTTCTGTTGCTAGACACCACTACAAGGAGCTTGGCAATACATCATATCAAATATTAGAAAAAGTCACAGAGATTAACAATGATTTTTTTTTGGTGAAATTCTCTATTCTGGAAATATATAATGAGGGGCTTTTTTATCTTACTCCTATTCCCAGCTCTAGAGAAAGACTGCAGATGTTCAATGATCTCATACACAAGACACATGTAAATGTGAAAGGCTTAAGAGAAATACCTCAATGCAACAAAAATTAAGCATACCAAATGTTGGAAAAAGATGCAGCAAAAAGAACTATTGCAGCTACTTACATGAATGCATATTCCAGCTGATTCTACTGTTTTACATTTACCTTTTGTATGAAAGCAACTCGAGCAGATGGACAAGAGCTTGTTAGAACTGGGAATATAAACTTGCAAGAGGTAAAAAACACTTCAGTTTGGGGCAGTTGGTAAAAGAGTTCATGAAGCTGGAAACACCAAGTAATCTATTCTGATCCATGAAAGAGTTATTGCTGCTCTTGTGGAAGAAGACACAGGGCATCCTAAGAGGATCCTTCAAGACTCTCAGAGAACAACAAAGAACATCAGTAATAGCCAGAGTTTCTCCCACATCTATAAATCCCAAGGGAAAACACAGTACAGTGGAGTATGCTCACAGAGCAAAGAACATAATGAAAGCTTAAGTTAACCAGCAACTGCCAAAAGGAGCTGTTATTGAGGAAGATACTGAAGAGATTAAGAACCTAAAAGGAGACTTCACTTTCTGCACAAGAGTAAAATGGAATCTATATTATCATTAAAAAATTTATGTAGCCCTTAAAGGAAAGCTGTCAGTATGGGAAGAACAAGTTACAGAGTATATTGAGATAATGAGCACCACGGAAAAAGTAGTGAAAACAATTCCTAAACCATTCACAATTAATAAAAGCAATGAAACAATGAAAACAGATCTGCAATTCAAGGAGAAACAACTGAAAAGAAAGACAGATCTGCAAGAAACCAAGATTCCTCTAGCTGAGAAAGAATGTATGGTTTCAGTTCTGAATACACAAAAACTTCACAGCACAGCTGTAGCCATTTGGTCAATAGTGTTAATATAAATCATGTATCCATGCAAAACTGTATAAGAGAGCTGTTGATCAACACAGTGCTATCATCTAAATAGATTTTCAGGAGGAATTAATGTTCTGGTCAATAAAGTACAAGATTTAGTTAGTGAGAACTGTCTGAAGCAGCAGCAGATGTTGACATCTTATGCATATTTTGCAGGTGTCCTCCTATCTATTAGTTATTCAGCAGATAATGTATTTGCATTAGTTGTATCAAGGTCTTTTACCTCTGTTTAAAAATTGCTGACCACTGAACTTTCTCAAGTATCTGAAAATGTGTTACAAAATAGGACTGTGCCATTTGCTAGTAAAGCTGAGCCAATCAAGTTGACTGAGAAGCAAATATCTAGATCAGGAGAAGCACTAAATATCTTGACAGCAATGGCAGAAATTTTCCTGGAACTAAACTGTTTGTTTCAGAATAACATAAGGAAATTTTCTGGTTGATGAGCTAGAGGACCATAAAAAACAGTATCTTCTTAGAAGATCTCTGTCTCACTCTGAAAAAATTACAGAAACAGCCAGTATTTTTTCTCAGATGCCAAGTACTGTGGGAATTTAAGAGAAGTGGAAATGGAAAAGTGTGTATATGCAAAGAATGCAAATTAATTAGTGTCCTCCTCACTTCAAAGCCAGCTGAACCCGCTGGCACAGAAGATGCAGAACTCTAGCTTGTATGCTGTCAAAAAATGCAAGTTTGAAGACTACCATGACTACTGGGCAAGAAAATGTTTATCTGGAAATTATTGACCTAGCCAGCAATAAAAATTCTGCTTCAAAACAAATTTATTGCATCTCTGGATAATTTCTTTCAAAAGCTGAAGGACATAAATGGTAGTTTATGGTCCTATGTTTCATGGACATAAAAGAAGGTGGTGGTGGAATCCATAGTCTATTCTCAGCAACTTCATAGCAATCTAAAAATACACCTCAGGATACTGGTAAATGGAGGGAATTTAAAACTGCTCAGATAATCAGCTTTATGAATCAGTAACAGTTCTTCTGCAACAAAAAAACAGCAGCTTCAGTGTTTGTAGTAGGGAACAGAAGGTTTATGATTGAGATCCATATTTTTTACTGGATAGTTTGTTCTGCATTAAGGCTGTAGTAGATGCAGTTTGGAACTACCACACTGTAAGAATATATCCTACAATACATTTTATTATATGCATATAAAGAATACAAAAAGTTGTGTTCAAAGATCCTTGACATACTGCTGGAAATAAAACAAATTGCCAATTTTAAAAGCATTAGAACTCACCCATGAGAGCTACAAACCAATGGCCTATATTGACCTTAAAAAAGGAAAGAATATGTCATGGTGCTGCCAGCTAGGTCCAGGGTCTCCACATCCCTTCTCTCATTTAGAGGCCTGCCTGAATGACTCCTAAAAGAAAAGGTCTTCTTATTGATTTCCAGTTTGTGCTCACCAAAAGCCAGCCAGTAAGTAAGAATTTATTCAACACATGGAATTGTCCTATGGCAATTGAAAGCTGAGAGCTAGACAGTAAGCAATTCTGTGTAACAGGGAGATGCAATGGATTTATGTATTATATACAACTTCTCTCAAGAACAACAGTGAATTATGATTTGCAGCATTTACTGTTGAAGAGACAGAAAAATTATCCTTAAATAAAGGCTTGTCAAGCTCTTTTACTCTCTCTCTCTCTAAAAGCTTATATTTCCACAAATATGCTCCTTTATATATTTTTTAGAAGACTGACTTCAGAGATTGGCATCAGTGTAATTTTTTTATCACTGCAACATATGGCAGTCTTCCCTGCTGCCAAAACATGGCCATGTTTCAGCCTCAGGGTACAGCTGGCTTGAACTTAAAACTGAGACTGCTTTCAAACATAAATATAGAATTTTGTGTTACCCCTTCAGACACTATGAAGAAAAGTAAATACAAAATTTATGTCACTGGAACCTCTATGAACACTACAGTGCCTTGGGGTTCCAGCCACACTATGAAGTATTTTTTCCTTCTAGTTTCTGGATAACATCTAAAATGATTAACAGTTGCAGTGTCAGGATCATGTATCACTCAGCTATCCATACTGAAAACTTCTGCAGTTCAGAGTCCAGTGTGAGTTTGCAAGATTCTCATCTTATGGTGATTTATGATGAGTTCCCCACATAGCCACAAGTTACAGCAATCTCTGATCATGTGCAATCAATGTTTGTGTAAACCTTCTGTTCGGAGGTTTTTTACAACTCATCTATACTTAACCCATCATTTCCTCTTACAGTGCTCTTCCTGATTTGCAGAGCTGAATGTAAACTTGCTGTACTGGTGGTACATGTTATCTCAACGTTCTGAAAATTAGCTAGATAAACACAGGCAATTCATAGTTACATCTGAAAGTATACCCAGCACCACTATTTTGATTAAAAACATGAAAACATCAAACACTACATTATGTTCTGAGCAGTTCTCTCAGCTGAGCATTTTCCAGGTTACATGTCAGTACAACAAACATCTAAAAGAAACAAACATAATAAAAGTCCAACATTAAAAAAGGAAGAAAACATAGTATGTGAAATCCCACTCTCTATCCTCATTGCAAGTGGAGCTAGAAGGAAACACCTAAGTGCCTTGGGTTTTCTGCTTGTTGGTGGAGCTGACAAACACAAACTACGTGAGAACACCTGCATAAAAGAAGCCCAGTGGGCAAAAGAAAATTAAAAGAGGTAAGGGAGTAACTATTCCCTTCTCAGTAGAAGCTATATAAATAGTAGTGTAAGCTGTAACATTGAAGTTGTCTAGGTTACTGCTTTGACCTGATTATTTCATTTGGAACAGATTTAGTCACATGAGGTGACATCCCCTACTGGAGGAAATAAACTTCCTGACAGGTAGCAAGGTGTGTAAGATCCTGCTTGAACCTTGCAATGCTTCTTCTGCTACGTATGTTTTTCTGAATACTACCTTGGATGCAGCCCTTAACATTTACAGAAAGGGAAAAAGGAAGTGGAGGCTAGACAAGAAACTAAAAAAACCCAGTTCTCTAAGCAACATCTATAGTACTTTTGGTAGGTAAATTTCTGGTCATTGAATGTTAACAATTTTCTTATTCCTCCATCTCCCTTTCCTAGATTCCCCTACTTCCAAAGAACAGTTGAGTATGGTTCAGCCTGAGGCTGCTTTAAATAAAATCATTCTCAGCTTCTAAACTGTTGAAATCAAAATAGTCTGGCACATTAGATATGATACTCCACAGCTTTTATTTCTGTGAAGTAGGAGGTGTATTTCTAACATCAAGGAAACATGTTTTACTGCCAGTACTCTGAAAATGTAGCTGCTCCATTCAGCATGTTGCTGCTGCAAGAGCATCAGGCTGGAGGCTCTGATGCATTAAAACCTCTATGATCAGATGAAAGGGATCATGACATGGCTGGAAAAGGAAGAGTAAGGATAGAACCTGGGGTATCTGGATGAGGGAGAAAGACCATGCACTCCTGCAGTGCTTTTTACGCTGTGATAGATGAGCTTGGATATATAACACTTTATGGAGCCTGTTGCAAGCCTTGGCACTGCCACTCTGCTAAGAAAAGCATAGGCCTTTGTTTAGAGCACTCTGCAGGCCTTTGTTTTCAAAAGCAGTGAGTTTTTTCTTCTTTTTTTAAATGTTGGACTTCTATTCTGGTTGTATAACAGTGTCTTTAGATTACTCTTCCTTCAGCCTTTTCTTACATACCAGTCTTTTCTGCAATGGAAAGTAGCATGGGGATACTGAAGATCTGAAAGAATGACTGAATGTTTGCTTCACTTTTAATTCTAGGGCAATTAGACAATCAGTCCTTCTCCTCATAAGATGGAGGATGCAGGTGTTAGAAACCTGGAGGGAGAGCTCATAAAAGTAATTTATTGAGCTTAGTCTGTCTGCAGAAAGAAAGGATTTTATATCATCCCTTCCACAACTACATCTGGCAGAGCTGATCTCACTGTACTAACTATGCACAGCAGCAACTCCTTCTTCGCACAGTTAAAAGAAGAAAAAGTTAACTGTTTAATCATAAAACTCTTCCAGTTTCTAACCTCTGAAGATGAAAAGAATAAGAAGAGCCAGTGGGTACACATTAAAAACATAACATGGGACAGTGAGCATGTGTAGTCTTCCTCTACCTGGGACTATTCACTTCCCAGGCACCATCTCGAGAACAGTTGATTCCATATCTGATCAAGGACTTCCCATATTTCCCCATGCAAAAGCACCTGCAGAAATCAGTTATCTTAGGCTGCTACTCCCAGCACTTATAGTTTGAGGTTTATAACCTTTTAGATTGTTTCAGCAAATGCTACCAGCCTTTTTTCTTTCTCTGTATATGTTCTAACAGTTCCCTGTGGTTCTTAGGGCATTATTGAAGGTTCTGTATAGCTTCATGTTGTCAGAGCATGAATTCATAGACAGTGGCAGGAAAGGCTAGGTAGATATCCATAATAATGATATTCTGTAGATACCAGAAATACAAGGTCACAGCTTACTCATACCCTCAGTATCTGAACTAAGACCCCTGCACCTTTGTCAGGATTTGTGCACTGGAAATGAAAGATACTCTAATCAACACATTCACAGAATATATGAGCCCACTCACAGTGGTACTAAAGTAATATGAAAACCTTAGTTTCTCCCTGAAAGCCTGTTATTTTTATGTGTATGACTGGTGCTGTTAAATCAGTGGAAGAAGAACTTTCTTAGTCATACTGGTGGCAAAATAGTAACTATCCTTATTCGACCAAAGATTCACCTAGCACAGTGTAACTGAATCCTGAAAGGTTGACATTCCAATCCTTAACTCCTTAGTTAAGGAAAAGTAGAAATCTGGAATAGATAGTTTCCTGAAAGAAATCTTGAGGAAGACATATGTGCTATGCTTCTTACTCACCCTCTTAAACGAGGGGTATCTGAAAAAAAAATATAATTAAAGAGAGTGGTTTTCTGCACAGTCAGGTTGAGCTGGCTTATCATGCAGGCAGAGGAGCTCTTCTTACCAGGGGGGCTGAGGGGTGGCTACTGGCAGGAGATTCTCCTTTAGAGACATGGCACTGTTGGACTGCAGACTTAAATTGCTTCTGGTAAGCACTCAAAAAAGACACTTGGAAGTACTTTCAGGATGATGGATTCCACTCTGGGAAGCAGGCACTTGTCTGCTCATATAGACAGAAAGGCATAATGGTGCAGGAGACACTAAAAGGCAGATTGCAACTAACTTTCAAGAGATGTACCTCTGATTTATGGAAAGTATAAATCCTATTTAAGGTTACTAGAAAAGATAGCCTACTTCCAACTACAGTCAAATGCCATTTTGGTTTGTTTTTTTTTTAATTTTGTTTTGTTGGGTTTTTAAAAATTATTTACTCAAAACAGCTGAACTCACTGTTCAAATCATTCACCAGAATGACAGCTATGGAGTGGAAGTTGAATAATCTGGTCTGAAATCAGGAGGGCTGGTTGTTGTCTGGGGAGTCACTCTGTACATCTGAGATGAAGATACAAAAAGCAGCATGGAGTGAGAAAGGTTATGCAAGTCATCAAATGAAGAATTAGGGTTGTGACAGCAAAGGCTATAGATGGCAACAGCCCCTCCTGTCCACAAAAACAACAATAACATACAATTGTGTATCTGTGTACACGTGTGTGTCAATGTTGCCTTCTAGGCTGACACCGAACTTGGAAACTGTCTCCTGTTTCCTGCCGTGCCCAGACAAAAAAGGGTGTATGTATACAGTCTGAAAGGAGCAGAAAAATGAGCAAAATGCCTTCAGAAGAGTCGTTGAAGCCATCTTCTGTTTCACTCAGTGGGAATAACCTGCAAAATCAGAAACCGCATAAAACAGATAAAATTTCAGCATTAAATCAAATACTGTTTCCATTTAAGCCCCAGTCTACAGAGCAGTAAAGAAAACATACGTATGGTCGCCTCTGGCAAACACACGTAATGCATTAATAAAATGCTAAATTGTAAGAAGTATCAAAATTTAAACCTTTCATATTCCCCCTATTATAAGGAAACACGAACACACTTTGTCAGTTTTTCATAATTTTTCATAGTAGCTCTTACTTATACATTTGCTGTATGTACTTAGCCTTTTACTCTCTATTTTCAATTTATACACTGCACTACAAAAAAATCCACCACACCTTATTTATGCCTCAGAAAGACAAAAGAAATCTGAAAAAAAAAATTAATTTTAGCAAAAAAGTGTAGCTGCTGTTTTAAAAATTGCAGTGTTACTTTTCAGTCAGTTTTCTAACCTGTCTTAGGATATTGTGGAAGAGCCTGAAATACATGTGAACCGATAGAAAGAACAAAAAGCAATGGTCAACATAATCCATTCATTAAAAAGAGAAAAATGTATCTTGCTTTGTTACTGGGAGCTGCAATAGCTTGTGCAGATCCCTGGTATGTGCATTTCAGCACTTGAAGAGAGAGAGAGAGAACAGATTCTTGAATCAATATTGTTCTGTCTCCCATGAGAGGAATCTGTAGTTCTGCTTCTTGACTCCATGTCTAAAAACAGCATACAGTCCATCCACAGGAGTGTCAGAAAAAATTGAAAACACCTCATTGTTGTAATAATTAACCACTACAAGATGGCTCACATTTTCCAAAAAGATTAAAGTATTAAACAAGAACAAACAACTCAGCATGTTCCTGCTGATGGCTGAACAAAAAGTGAGACTACAGGAACAGCTTGCAGAAATCTAAAAATCTCAATTGTTCTTGGGGTGAGAGGTGAATTTCCCCATGCTGCAAAGAGAGATTCCCTGCAGGGATCATTTCTACAGTCTGACAAGAGATTTTATACCAGGATGAAACTGGCCCATGTCACAATGCATTGACGAGAGTCTGGCAGTACTTCTGACAAGAAAAGCTTTGCAGCCGTAATTCAGACAGGCCATCAAAAGACATTTCCTCTGGAGTAACTCAGTGTACTGAATTATTTGAAGTCTGTCATCCACAGGCTGAAACCTACCACTTGTAGGTGGGGAACACATACACAGCAGGGAACCTCATTTCCCAGCAGCTCTTAGAAGCTGACACTTTGTCCCACAGAAAGTTACAAAAATCCCTCGAGCACCTAACTTCTTTGTGCATGTGAAATTTATCATGGTATCACTCATTATATACCCTGTAGAGCATTTCTTAATTTATATTAGAAAAACATAAGACATCCTGACAAACTGTTTATCAACTAAAGAAAACTTGACCGTTTTCAGCATTTTCTAGCCCAAAAAAGTACAATAGTACCTAGAGAGTTCCTGAACTATGTTTGAGAACACTGGTTTTGTAATTTATTATGTACATATAGGAAAGTGTGGTAGCTTTATCATGATCCCAAAGACATCTTACATAAAGAAAAAATCTGCCTTCAAGGAGTCTCAGTAAATCTGCATTAAAATGCTGGAGCTTTGAAGCTTAATCATGTCCTTATTATACAATCTAAAAACGAACTTTTAGTACATAGAGTTAGTAATTTAAATATTTGGGGACCTCTTTAATAGTCTATTTTAGTAGCCCCCAAAGCAACCTGACACTTGCATACTTAACTACTGTATCTCTCTATATAATTAGTAAATGTAACTGTTCAAAATACATCTGTGTCCCACATGCTCCTAGATTTTTGATGCTATGGGAAGAAGAGGGACACAAAAGGGCTCTCTAACTTCAGTAATTATTTCCATTTGAACTCTAATACTCCTTCACATGACTATGTGTTGGTATCATTGAAACCTTTTATTTTGTCTTTAATGCATTCTCTACCAGCACAATTTGGATATGCAATCACTCAGGTAAATGGGGATACATACAAATGAAAATGCTCAGAAGACCTGTAGGAAGAATGTAATCAATTTTCTGTATTATTGTACATAGAGTATTAGGGAATAATGCAAAATTAACTAAAACAATGCAGCATTATTTGTCTTAACTATATCCTTCTCTGTGACATACAGAGAAGGTGACATACATTTATGGGTACTATTGCATTAGGTGTAGACCAAATAATTTGTAGTGGACATTATTCCTGTTACAACACTGCTACAATAATCCATACTGGTATACTCCTAAATCAAATAAAATGTAATATTTTATAGTAAATAAAGCAAGTCGATAAGAAATCTATTTTTCCCGGATCATCAATATGAATACATGTTAACTAAAACTACCACAGGGTATTTCACAGTAAGACATAAAAGAAACAAAACCCATGTAGTAGATAGGACATAATTATGAAAAATCTTCCCTTGTGGATTTTTTAATCTGACAATCACTGAATTACACTCCAAAATCTAAGAATTTTTATTATTGTCAAATGCATATTTTTGTCTAGAGCTTTGGATTCTTTCCCACTATTTTCCTTCTTATTTATCCTGTTCTGTATAAATGTTATTGAAGTCAATAGGATTTTATCTGTTTTATATGTTTTAAGATCAGTTCCTAAACTTAGAGTTTAGAATAAAGTTATTTCAACCAGAAATTCAAAGAAAAATTGTGTTTAAATCAGCAAGACTTTAATATTGTAACTCTACTGGTGACTGCACATCTCAGAATATTCATTTATGTCTTGGAATAAATGCTAAATGAATATAATGTATTTCTCCAATCTTCTGGCAATGCAATATTGCACATTCATCTTTACTTCAAGGGTTTTAACTAAAGGTTGTAAGTTGTAACCCTATGGTCACATTTTCTTTGCTCTACAGTCTGGTAGCTTCCCCTGATAGAATCCTCTTCCACCTTTAGTGTAGATACATTTGCTTTTTATAAATTTGAGGACCTGAAATATCTTGTGGAAGCAGTGAGGAAAGACGTGTAATCTCAGTATGGTATTCCTAGAATATCTGCAAAGAAACCTCTGCGTGTGTCAGGCAGATTTTTAGCTACTGCATCTAAAAAAATACAGGTAGGTATAGGACATGGACTCAAATGCTACTTACCCAGCATAACACTGATTAAGCCACTGAGCTATTAAACCGTACTGTAACTTCTCCAGCTTCTTAAGATCTATATATAAGCCTTCTTTAGGACTGAGATATATATAAAATGGTTTTAGAAGTGTTCACTGAGGTCATTTTGGCTTTCCTTCTCTGCACAAAATTTGGTTTCTCAAAGGTACATAAAAGATTTTAGTTTTTCATGTAATTCACACCTGCAAATGCACAATTTGTAAATTGCAGAAGGATGTAATTAAAGTGTAAAATGAATAAATAAAACTGGTTCTGCAACAACTTATAGAAGATGGAAAGTCAATCCCTTGATTCATCAAGTCACTGATAATACAACTAAATTATAAAGTTATAAATATTTATGCATGATCATAAATTAAAACCATATAGATGGAATAGGAATATCCTTTGAGGATGGAAAAATATTACATTAATGTAGAATAGCATCTTGCCAGCACACTTAGGTTATATATTTGTTATTTTTTATGTGTTATATTTCATGAAAGAAACTCCAGCAGATAGCTAATATTCTGAATCCATTCACCAACTCTCTTCTGGACTATCAGACAGCTACTGCAGTGGCTGCAGTACTGCCTCAAGTCAGTACAAAGGATGTTGTTTGTCTTGGGTGATGTTGGATCACCAGCAAAGCCAGCCCAAGGTGAGCCAGCCACCTCTCCATTCCATCCAGTCTCTTCCCACTGCTGATTCCTCTCCTCCTCATTGGAGCTGGTACAGTTCTGTTACTGCTGGAGGGAAACAATCTGGGAGCAAAGTGCAAACTCTCACAAACAAATCAACCAACCAAGCTGGCAGCAATACCAGTTCAAGGTGCTTACACTCATCCTGTCACAGGCCTTTTGTTTTTGCTCCTGTGTTTCAAGTAGCTCTCTGTGGACCAGTCAAACCATCAGTGATTGATACAGCTTAGAAAAGTTCTGGGAGCTCTTCTCTTTCTTAAATTAGACCATCTGTGTGATATTGTTTGCTCTGGAGGTGTTCCTACACCCTCACGCTGGCAAGAAGGATGAACTGAAGCCAGGGTCACAAGAAATAATAAGGCTGTCAATTGTCTCAACTAGTATTGCCACTGAGAAGAGAACATGGGGTACTGAACCCTGTGAGCAAAAATGAAGTAAAAAGGCATGTGTAACTGATAAAATTAATTAATTCCAGTACCAGGCTGCCTCATTCTCAAATATGCTAGCTCCTACTGTGCATTTCTAAGTCAAAGTAACCTGCTAATTGAGATACAACTATCAGACAGGAAAAATAAGGAAGATGATGTCAAGTATATCAAGTCACAGTCAATCAGGAGAATTTTTGAAATTAGTATTATCTGACAAGGAGCTAGTGATCTGTCTGGGCTGGTGTGTGAGTCTGTAACACTGAGCTTGCTGCACATGCCATAAACTTCATCCACATAAGGACTTGACAAAAACTCCTTTAAATAAAGCACTGCAGCCACCTAGCCTTGAAAATATGCAAGTGTTCAGGAACACTCTGATCACAGACCAGAATTAAGCAAAATCCTTCAATGCAAATGCTTCTGTAGATACTTCAGAAGCCCATAAAAGACAGATAAGTTGAAAGCAACAACAGAGAAATAATCTGAATTAAGAAACAGAACAACCAAAAATCACTGAAAGGCAAAAGTGATCCATCAGTAAGTCCATCTCTCTTGAGTGCATTCTTACAAAGTTGCAGGACAGTCATTTTTACTTGGCTCATAATCAATTCTTGCTAATGCTATGGTTCTGCCTAACACTGATGAAATAAGGAACAAAAGGATCAATGCTTTCATTGTGTTTACTGGTAAACCAGTAATTAGTATAGAGGACTCAATCCTGAATCCTAATGATACATGCATTTGCTCAAGTATCTATTTAGACTGGCATCAATTATGAACAAACAACAACAGAAAGATGAGAATAGGAAAACAGTTTTACTTGTAGAAAATGTGGACAGAATAAAATATAAACCTGTGCTGCTGCTGTATAAGGGCATTCCTCATTTTCCACTGTGGTCAGCTTCTGTGCCATTCCCAGACCACAAATCACAAAGCCAACCTCACCTGCCTCCTCTCCAAAATACTCCAGTTGGGCACCTATTACCAAAAAAAATTCTTATTTCACTGAGATTACCTGCTCATCTGGACTCATATTCTGATTCCTGATCTTCTGAGGAGTAAAGACAGTAAAAATACTTTAGTAGTATCACACAGTAACACAAATTAAAGACAGATATTCCTATTCTCCCTTCTCTAAAGGGAATTTTCAACAGATCAATCAGAACTTTGATGCTAGTTAAATACAAAAATTAATTTCTAATTTTCCACTCAGCTACAGAACTAGCTGAGAAAGAAAAAAATACACACATGATATAATCAAAACTGAGATGGAAAACCAAAAAGATTCAAAGAACAGTCACAAATGTACTTTTTACTTTCCAGCTACACAGTAGCTTTAGAAATTTCTCTCTTAAGAGGTATGAAAGAATTACAAGGAGGTCTAGTGTGGCAGTGTATGGCACATACATAATGAGAGCTACAGTATTTTTCTCTGATGTGTTTGGTGCTGTCCAGTGTCAAGAACAAGCTGCTATGAGAAACTATTGAGAACAGGTGTACATGAATCTAGCTGGATAGTCTATGCTCTTCTCATGGGCTGTTTTGTCATGTTATTTTTTAATTCCCTGGAAAAATTCAGACTCTTCATTCAAGAAAAATATATCCCATTTGAAACTCTGTCTAAGCTGAGTACATATACATTCATTTTTTAATCATCCCACTTGCAGATGCTTTATATGGAAAAAAAATCCCATCTCTTTATTACTGATATTTAATATCAACATGGTTAGATTGGTAAAATAACAAATCATATTTAAAAATTGTTTTCAATCTCAGTTTTTCTGCTTGCTACAGTTTAAGACAGATTCTTCAGAATAAAAATCCTGAAGTTTTGATGCATCTTTCTACATGAAAAGAACAGCCTTGTGCCATCCTCAGTGGTAGGAAGTGACAGGCAGAGCATGACATCACTCTTTATTTTTAACTGTCTGCCTTCTGGTGAATTTATTTTGCTGTCAGTACATATTACAGCAGTGTCAATGACATTCAGTTATTACGAAGACAGAAAACCTGAGCTGAGTTTGATTCCACAAGCAGGGAGTTGTTAACTTTTGAAGGAGAAACTTTGTTTCTAAATTTGGCACAATAGCTGATCTGCAGACAGATCAGCAGGAAGAATACATGTCAGAGAAATGCTGAAGTACCTATGAAAGGTCTACAACCACCAAAGGCATTCATGTGGATTTTTCCATTATAACCACACCACACAGACTCACCACTTACAAAAGCATAAAATCCTGGAGTCGAGAACATAGATTTAGTCAGCAAGTAATTGACTATAGATATTTAATTAAACTTGTCACCAGCTTGGCTTCATCAGATTTTAACAGCTTTCTATTATCACTGTATCACTTGTCTCCTTAATTCATTTGCATGTAATGTCTAAAATACGACAGGGTCAGTAAGCTTATTACCAGAGAAGAAAAATGTTTCTATCTTCCTACGGACTGTGAGAGTCCTCTAAATAAACAAGTGGAGAAACTGCACCTTCCTGATTCCCAAAGAGAACAGAAATCCAGCACACACCATACTTATGCTGCCTTGTCTCCATTGCCTTTCTAAATCTATTTGGCTTCTTTCTACAGAAAACATAGCCATTCACTAATCCAGCATAAAAGCACATTGTAGTCTTGACAACTATCACATCACAATTATTATGATTACTAGTAGAAGACTAGTGTACACAATATATACACAGTAATTAAAAGAGAACCTAGAAAGACTAGAAAAACTAGATAAATGCAAGGGCAGAAAAAGAGGCGTCTCCCTCACAAAAAAAAAAAAAAAAAAAAAAAGAAAAAGAAAAAAAAGAAGTCTGGTCTTTTCTCTGTCCTTCATTAACACTCCCACTCCTTCATCCAGGCAACCATGAACTAACTAGTGGCCCAGAAGACACTAAGAGTCTGCAAACAGCACATACACAATTTAAAACAATAAGGGAATTACTTATTGGCTAATTCACGCAGCAGCTGGAATGAACGAGTCATTAATCCCTGTTGGTAAAACACCTTATCAGTCGTGGCTGAATAAAGTAGTCAATCAGGCTTCATCTCTTTTTGCATCAGGCCAGTAGCTCTTACTCTTTCTGCCTTTCTTTCTCTGAGGATTCTCTATCTTTTCACACTTTGCTTGTTGAATCTATGAACTGCTGATACCATCTCAACAATTTTGATTCTGTCCACAAATTTATCTTTCTTATCATGCATGGCTCAAGGCCTTCTCAACATTTTCCCACAAGTAGTTTTCACAATTTTTGCAAAGTAAAAAGAAAGGTTATTTAGTTGAGCTGAAGAAAGAGGGTCTGCACCCTGAAAGCATTGTGTAGCCTACAAATTCCCAACAGTACAGGGGAATTGTCCCTCGCTGCAGGCTCCACCCGCGCCTATCCCCGCCTATAAACAAGTAGCGACAGTCACGACATGATGTGTCCCGGCTGGCTCAGGCGCCAGCCGCCACGGCTGGGAAGGAAATTCTGGAGCACCTTTGAGAGCATTCCCAAAGGGACTCGCCCGACCTCCGGGCTCCGCTCACGAACAGAAAAGCCACGACAGGACCAACGCCGCCCCGGGCTGGCGTCCGAGGCAGCGCAAAGCACTGCCGTGCAGTGAAAAGCGAACCGCTTTCTCGTTCGCTTGTTTGCTCGTTCGCCTGCGGTGCTGGCTTTATTTTCTTCCGGTGCACTCGCCGGCGCGGCGCATCAGCCCTGCCCGGCGTGCCCCTGCGCAGGCGCGGCTGGCGGCGGCGATGGGCGGGCGGGTGACCCGCGTGTTCCGGAATTTTAACGTGGAGAACCGGGCCAGCCGCGAGATCAGCAAAGAGAAGCCCACGCCCGCGCCGCGGCACCGCACCGCCCGGCTGGACACCATGGCTGGTGAGTGCCGGCCTCGCCCGCCCGCCCGCCCGCCCGCAGGGTGACCCCGGCGGTAGGAGCGGTCTGTGCGGGCCCGGTGCGGGACCGCGGCGCGGTTAGAGGAGAGGCAGGGCGGGTGCCGGGTGCGGGCTGTGGGGGCGAGGGGCGACGGCGAGGCCGCGGCGCTCCCGGTGCTCCCGGTGCAGGGCCGGTGACATTGAGCGCGGCGCTGGGCGCGCGGGGCATGCCGGGAGCCGCGGCGGACCGGGGCGAGTAGAGGGGGCAGCGGCGTGAGGGAGACTGATGGAGGGGTCTGGGAGCAGCTGGGTGACGGCGGCGGTGGCTGGGACGGCTGCGGGAGGCGGTCGGTGTCAGTGGTTGATGGGGACAGGAGGTGGGGGCAGTTGATGGGGCAGGTGGTTCCTGGGACTGCTGCTGGAGGCGGTGGAATCTGGGGTAGCTGCGTTGGCGGCAGGTGCCTCAGGGTTGCTAAAGCAGCGCTTCAGAGCGTGTGCATCCCGCCGTGCTGTGACAGGTGACCGGTGACCGGCCCGGCCCCGCCGTGTGAAGCGGTGTCGCTAAGGTCAGGGCTCCGGCAAGAATGGCACCCTCCCAAGAAGGCACGAGCATTTGCGGGAGCCATGCCGTGCCTCACTGGGTAAGCCATGAGCTGGCAGAACTGACAAAAAAGAAACTATTTGACTCAGATCAATATTTTCTTTTTTTTTTTTCCCCCTTCCCTTCTTCTTCTCGCTGTCTTTAGATAGCCCAGAGATAAAAGAAGAAGTTCTCAGAAAGGATGATCAGTTCCTCACCTTGCTCAAAGATGTTTATGTCGAGTCCAGAGATCCACCAGTGCGGGTGAGTGTGTGTCTCTGTATGAGCCATTCCAGCATCAGCTTTGTGGTCTTCAAACTCAGCACAAAATCAGCGTCAAGAAAAATGGTCTTTGTGCATAAAAGCTGCCTTTTCTCAGTAGATAAAAGTGGTGTTTTTATTACTCTTCTATACTTCAGACTGTGTCTGAAGGGTTTTGAATGTGTGACAGACTGTGATTATACAAGCTTGTAAATATTGACACGGTCTTCCTTTTTAACACAGCATTAATCTTACATGTTTTTTCACCTAAATTCCCATTTCTGCTTCCCATGAGGCAGAATAGTTATCCAGCCTTTTGTAAAGATAAAGTAGAATGCCAGAGATCATTTGTGGAGTTGTTAGAAGAGACTGGGACTGCTGGGCGAGCAGGGATGTGATAGAGGACAAAGATGTTTACTCATTAATGGAGTCTTTAACTCTATTTAATTTTATACAGTGCAGAGACTTTTTTTTATCCAGCTCATGAAGTGTGCCTTGGGCACATTTTCTACATAATCGTTTTGGTTGTATGGTCATAATTTCCTTATTGCCACTGGCTGCAATCTTTTACTTGAAAGGCAAAGCATGCTCCTTTCAGTGTCCTCTTTTCCATCATATTGTCTGTTTTGCCTGTTACATTATTGGACTGCTTTATTCCAGCTGCTTTGTTCAGCAGTAAAATTTTTAGTCATCTAGCAAAATCCCTAAGTCTCTCTAATTTGCCATGTATATGGTATTCAAGTCGAAAAATACTTAAAATGCAGATAGATTTCTTCAATCTCTGCCTGAAATTTTCAAGAAATCTCTATCCTTAATTTCCATCACAGAGGTTAGGACTTTAATCTTGAAATGCTGAAGGTCTAATTTCAATAACTTTCAATATTCATGTATAAATCTGTCAAGAGGGATCTGAGAAAAAGCCCAGAGTGGAACAAATCTTTGCTTGATTTCATGCCTACTCTGAGTTTGCTGCCACGGACTTGCCCTTGTGCTGTGTCTTGCAGCTGTTAAAGCACAATTGAAGTGAAATCACAGAGACTTGTGGGCAAAGCAGTACCAAAGCTTTCTCCCATTCCTGACGTTATCCTGATGACTTTGTGCATTGTTTATATGATGTGTACACATCTCTGTATATATTTGGGATATCTGCGTGTGGTAAGTGGAAAAGCACCAGGCTGGGAGTCCTGCGGTGGCAGATTCCCAGATATAGATGATACAATTAGGAGTTGAAAAATCATTCATTATCCAAGCACAGTTTTAGGAAAAAGTAGAAGACATGGTGTACAGGCCAGACGTTCCTTGTAGCTCAGAAACAGACTCACAGGTGCTGCAGCATCCACGTCAGTTTTCTCAGCTTGTGAGTTGATACAGAGTGTCTGTGTAATAATCAGTGGTTGTGGGCTCTGATTACTATATAAATATTTCCAAATTTAAGAAAGGTTTATTTGTGGTTTGTTTTTTTTTTTCAGTGTGATTCACTGATTAAATGTTAATAAAAGGAAATATGAAGAGGTGAAAGCTGTTTTGGAGATTATTTGGAAATGTGAAGAGACCTTAGAGACATGTTGCAGTAGACAGCAATTAAACTCCATATGATGCTGCAAAATAGCAGGAAAGCTTGTTCTCTAGACAGACCAAAAGAAGGAATTTCTTTTAGTAGCAAAACTAAAATTAGAAAACAAAAGGAAGGGGAGAGAGACTAGATCAGAAAGTTTTTTTTATCAGAAGGATACCGATTTGTTGTATGATTTTTTTGTCCCTTCCAATGAATATTAGTTATCTGGATTTACATTTGCCTTCCAGAATCTGTAATTTGCTTTGTACGAAGGGCTGCCAAACCAATACAACATTTAGAATGCAGTGAACAGGAGCTTTTCAGCATTTGGTTGGGAGTTGACACTCTATGTAGAATGGCTGTGGAAAAAGCTATGCTGGTTAAGCTTTTTTTTAAAAAAATGGGGAAAGCTAATAGGAAATGCCATATTTAGGAAAGCACCTTAGCTGCTACAGTATGCATAGTAAACAGAATTGCTGTTGAGCTCTTTTTGTTTTCCTTCCCTCAATTAGGTAAAAGATGGAGGTGGTGAACATCTTCCAAGTAAACAGGAGGAAAAGAGACTTACAAAATTAGGCCACTTGGAAGCTCTAGACGTTAAGAAAGTTTCCAAAGGCAAAATTTCCCTTGTGGAGGCTCTGACACTTCTTAATAATCATAAACTTCAACCTCAAATATGGACTGCAGAGAAAATAGCAGCAGAATATAGTCTGGAACTGAAGGATGTCAACTCTCTTCTGGAATTCTTCATTCCTTTCACTGTGATGGAATTTCCTAAAGAAACTAAAAAAGCCATAACAAGCCATAAACCAAAACAATTAACATAAAAATACTTGCCAAAACCTTTTGTGATCTCACTTGTGTCTTCATTTTACTCTCAAATATATTCCATGTCTTCAAGGCTGCTTCCTTATGCCAGTGAGATGTATTCAAGCAGTTCCATTCTAAATTGGATGGCTTCAGTGAAATGCAGCAACTACAGTTTGTAAACCAGAATATGACTAATTCATGGTATGACAGCATGTCACACAGTTCTTATTATCCCATTGAAATGTTGAGTTCAGTTAAAGCATTTTACCTTAAAATATTGTCTTTCTCAGCAGAGACTCCTGGCCTGCAGCTGAAGAGGTGCACTGTGGGTGTTGGCTCTGTAATTTCATGTTGCACTGTTCTTTCAAGGACTTACTGTCAAGGTGTGTGTGTATAACAAACAGCTGTATTTCTTTTGTGTAAGAATGGAATGGTATTTATACTTTTTAAAGAAGGTTAACCACAAGGGCATTTGGAAAGTTCAGCTGACAAACATAAAATAAAAAGAAGGTGAACAGCAAGAAGGCCTCTTTCTGGTGCTGGAACAATAATGGCTCATATATAACTCCTCTTCTACTCTATTCTGATTTAGCTTAAATACATGCACCTCTCCAGGTGCTGTTAGGGAATTTGTGGAGTGATGATCTTGTGGTGTAAGTCTCTTGCAGCAGCCCATGGCATCTGCTGTATGAGGAGCAATGCTTCATATTAATAGGTAGCAAGGACATGCAACTGGATGTACTAATTGGACCCACTAGTAGGACTACTTTGAATGTTTTCCCATCCTGTTACAACAATCCTTTTTCCCTATGGAAGCTTTGTCTGATCTAAATGTGGGCTAGAGCAGGTCATGTTTACTCCCAGCAACTCATGTTTACTCCCAGCATACGTGTAGACACATGACACAGGGATGACACAAACTGTGAGGTAATGTGGTCAGATAAGCTGGGGAGATGGGGCAGCAGAAAATCAGAATTGATACTTAAAAATGCATTATGGTTGCCTTCCTTCAAAAAAAACCAAAAAAACCACAAAAACACAAAAAAACCCAAAAAACAAAAAAACTCAGAATCTTTTATTTTATGCCTGTCACCAAAGAAGGTGAATTTAAGGGGTATAAGTCAGTGCCAGGCTTACAATGTAACTTTCTTTTCAAGAACCTTTCTGCCAAATCTTTGATTTGGAGGTTCTGGTAAATGTCTTACCAAGACGATGATCAGTTTTGTTATTTCACAGCAAGATTCCCTCACCTTCTCGGAGTTGGAACTGTACTGGTATCTCCAGTACAGTTTGCCACAGAGTATTTGAAGGTTTATGTTTGATTAACTTCTGAAGTACATAACGCTGTATGATAGTGGAAGATGACACTATGTGCATTGTATCAAAATTGAAAAGTCTTCGGACGTGGCGGTTGTCATTTGTCCTCTAATACAATGGGGTACAGAGTTGCACTCTGAAACTAATGCACCTGAGTTATGTACCACATTAAGATTTCTTTGCTTTGCACAAAATACTCTGTTTTATAAAATGTTGTAACAAATACTTAATTGAGTACTGTTCATCCTAATGTAATAGTTAAGGTAACATACAGAAAACAGCTGTGGAATGCATTTAGGACAGATATTGTTGATATGGAAGATGCTGCAATTTCCTTTAAAATGAATTTTAATTATGGATTGAAGTTGGATTAAAAACACACTACAACCAGCACCAGACAACAGTTTAACCATGCCCTTTGACCATCTTGATATGTATTTTGGCAACTTTTGTCTGCCTTGATGAAAAATCTTGTGATGTAGCTATACCATGACAGTGCTCTCTTTCACTTTATGGTACACTGCTGTGCTGCTTACACCTTCCAGCAGGCATTTACTTTGGGATGTTTGGTGTCATCACATTCAGTGCCCCAGCCATTCTTTCAGGACAAAATCCTATCCACAACTATGATGATTGCAAAGCTATTCCTTGTCTCTGTGGAGCCAGGATCTCTTCCTCACAATACATTATCCACAGTGGGAAAGCAGATGTCCCACAGCAGAGTTGGTGGAGGGATCCATCTCCCTGCAAGCAGGTGAACTTGTGGCCCAGAAAGCTTCTCTGAAGCAGGGTAGTTCTCTGGCAAAGTTAGATGCAATGCAATTTGTCAGCACAGATTCTTCTGCTGGTCACCTGCTCCACCTGCTGGGCAGCATCAAACCAGTATTACAAAGGTATTGCCAATGGTACAGGATCATGTAAAAATTTGTACCATTATCTATCCAAATTATCTGAGGTCTGAATGTTTAGCTTTCATTATGTCTTCTGACACAGAGCATGTTAGTTGCCCAAAGTTCACAAGAGCCAGGAGCATGGATCTTTACTCTGATGGGAAAGCCTGTTCCTGATGAAGCTTTCCAGCACTACCATCTTGTCCTGTGTAAGATACTGACCACAGCGTGTGTGTGCCTAGAGTGTTCTAGTAAGTATGAGTTTGAAGGTGATGCTGTCTTTAGAGTTGATGAGTGGAACAAAACTATTCTCACTGTTACATCTTTTCTAGAACTCCTTATATATATCCTTTCTTTCAGTTTCAAGGAACATCTTACTCATCAGCAATATTGCCTGGTTACTAGTTTCTAATTGTAAGAATAATGTTATTTTCTTTACACTTGAAACATGGTTTTGTCTGTGTCCCTTTATGTCTATATCCCTTTCCTGTTTGGCTGTCAGCTTAAAAAAGAGGTATTCTTCAAGCAACTGTTTTGAAGAGGTAATTATGGGAAATTTATGGGAACCTGCAGTTCAGTTTTCAGGCACTTCTATGTGAAGAATTTTTCATGTCTCATTGCCATGCATATGATGAAACAAGTTCAGCTCAGGTGGTTTTGGCCACCATATAGAAACATTACATTTGGTAAGGAACAACCTGTCTCACTCAGACTGCTTTGTTATTATGGAATTCATGTACAATGTGTAACAAGTATTAGCTTTGTGAACCTGTAAGAGATTTGTTTCATTTCTAGTGTGGCACACGGTTGACAAACTTCTTATATGTGACATTATTATACCAGTTCTTCAAAAGTTACTGAATAAATCCAAGGCTACTTTGGGCACTGATACAGAGTGAATACACAGGAGCAGGCTGAGCCTCATTCAAAAATGAGGATTACATTCCTGGTGAGACATAAAATCAAATTTCTTCAGGGAAGTTAAATTTTCTTTTAAATTTTCTTAAAAATTTTTGAAAATAATTTCTTTAGGGGGAGTCTAGTAGCTAACTTACTCAGGTTTTCTTGGACATAGTCCTGTTTCTCTAGCCTTGTCCTATCACTAAGTCTATTCCCAGCCTTCTGAAACCAGTCTTTGCTGCTATGAAAACTTCATGCAGTTGCATTCTTGCTCTGTTCCAGATCATATGCAAATGTTGGTTGTGCCCTTTCAGTAGCAACTATTTTATTTCTTCAGATCTCTCTTGCATTTTAAGAGTAGCACATCAGCTGAGGTAAAGAGAAGACAGCACATTTTGCACTGCAGAACTTACAAATAGGACAGGATTTCAAAAGGAATTCAGCTTTCACATCTTCAAAAGCTGCTCTTTAGGGATATATGAACCCAAGTAATCTGTCTCATCACATCATTGCAGCTTAGTTCCTGCAGACTGATGGCAAGATAGCAAGATTGGAGCTGTGAGGCAGGAGTGAGTTTTAACTCTGCTGCCCATGCAGTTTAGTCAGAGGGACCTTCAGTACAAAATGTGATTTTTCTGTAGCCTCCCAGCACAGAGAACTGGTCTTTTAAGCTGCCTTTTTTTTTGCTCAAGGAGAAAAGAAAATTATATATGAAAGGTGTCTTTTAAACTTAAAAAATGGAATGTCATATTTCTGTATTGGAAAATCAAATCAAAGCTCAAGTAGTCAGGATCAAAATGCAGAAGTTAGAAAAGGTGGCTGTCTCATTTGTCACATGTGAGCATCATGCTTGCATGTTTGAGATTGCATGAAGCTTCCCATTTAACAGCTCTTCCTGAAGCCTCTTTCTATGCAGGAGTTTCCTGGCTCTTAATCAGAAGATGCCAGTGTTGAACTGACAGGGCAGGCATGACTAGAACAGGTGAGCTTCAGGTGCAAACAGATTTTATACTTGAGACTGTAGCAAGTTGTACACCAACTGATGTGCCATTAGCAATCAGAAGACTCTATTGGTGCCTGTTATTAAATCTGTTTCTAGCAATCTAAAAGTCTAGTGAATTCTGTTAACCTTTCACAATTGAGGTACTGCTGCATTGTTACCAGAGCTAAGTATTTTCTGCTGAAAAAAGCCACAAATCCCTGGATTAAATTCTCTTAGAAACTTAACATTAGTTTTCTTGGTCTGAAAGAGAGACAGCAGCAGTGGTAAGTAACAGAAGCATATCTCCTGTATCATGCTGGAGGGAGAGCACTGTGGTGCTCTTGTGCCTCTGCAGGATGGAGTGGGGTTTGATGTGTGGGTTTGATGTGTCTGCAACCAGGAAAAGAATTTTAAAAATAAGTCTGCCAAGATGGTTCTTTTGTGGCTGTTGTGCAGAATCTCCTTTCAGTGTGGGTTACTTCAACTGCAGAAGCTGATTTTAGGTGAGATGTTTATGGTTATAATGGTTATAATTGCCTCTGATGGCAGAGCGAAGAGATAAAAGGCGGAGTGTTCGAGACATTTCCTCTGACCTAAAGCATGCCCTTTTGTTAATTGCACAGGGCTTTGTTCCAAAAAACCAACACAGTTCATGACTGGTCAGCAACGTGTTGAGTGTGAAGTAGAGGCAATGAAGTAGGGGCAGAGCACGGTAAGCCTGGATGGTTGGATCCTTGTTCAGCTGCCATATGTATGGGAATTGTGCATTGCATGTCACCCTTCACTGCTCTCTGTTGCAATCTCTGGTGTTCACAGCACAGCACTGTAGTCTAAAGGATGCCACAGACTGATGGTTAGCTGTTCCTTTGTAAAGTGGGATTGTGAATTTGCATCCATCTTAATGTCAAGCAGAAAGTGAAAGTCAGGTAGAGCCTATCTTAGCAGTAGCCATGCCCCCTAACAGCTGGAAGCTATGTATCTCATGTGGCTATTGTGCTGAAAAGAGAGAGAAAGGACAGTAATACACGCGGACTTCTTTGGGGAAAAAAGGCCAACTTTATTGTACGGACATCTGTATTTAAAGTGTGTTACGTGCAGCTAGGACAGGACAGTAGTTCACTGGACAATTGGGAAAAACATCCTTGGGACAGTACCTCAGGATGTATCCCACGGGAAAGACACCAGGTGTTAATCTTTATTATGAATTCCACTCTGTTTTTCACTATGTTATCACCCTGGGAGACTTCTTCCCTAACTGAAGCTGTAGTCAGCTTGTCAGCCTGGGAATGGAGCTGAGAGTCAGGAGAAATCCAGGCCTGCAAAGAATTTCCAAGCTGTAATTCCCTAGCTCTCTAAATGTATGTGTCCACAATCTCAGTTGCATAATTCCTCCACACCGTGAATTTTCTTCATGACAACCAAGTGTAGCGGGGCTCAAGTCCCTCTTGCAGTGGGGCAGTGGTAGGGGCTACAGCCTGGTGGGCAGGGGAAGGGGCTCACTGCTGCTCAGGGAGGGAAGCCTTCTTTGTTCCTTACCAGCCCACCCTGATCCCAGTCCTACAGTCCACCCCCTCTCTTTTTGCTAGCTCAGGCAATTGTCAGACCACTTTATGAACCACTTTAATTCACTAACATGGCAGAAAACAAACCAAAAGATATTTTTAAAACTGAGAAGAAAGTCTTTACTGTTGTCAGCATAGGTGCCTATCCTTTAGCAGGAGCCACCATATATTCTGCTTACCTCTATTATTGGACACATCTACAGGGGGAAACAAGTTATCAAAATTGGGTACGTTTTTCTTGCACAAAAATTTAGGGGCAAAAAGCTGAACATGCAGATGTACCGAAATGCTGCTATGAATTTTCTGAAATCCATTATCCCCAGTTTATTTATTTTAAAAGCATATTGTTAAAACCTTTTTTTTTTTAAATTTTAAAAGCATATTTAGGTGTGGTGGTATAAGATGACATGTATTTCTAAGAACAGTTCAAACTGAATACAAAATATTTTGTTCAGACGCCCTTTTTTACAAAATAATGAGGCTCTTTTTTTTCCTTTGGTCAATCTCAAAATTAAATGCTAAAACTAAAACAAAGTTTATCCCATTCTAATTACTACCATTCCCACCCTTACCTAAATCCAGTCCTCCTCATACCCCTCTACTTTGTTGACAAGTATCATCTGTTAGGTTTCTAGTCCTGTTTCATAGATAGGCAATTAACTGTGTACATTGAGTGAGGCTGATTTACTGTCTACCTAAAGCTATAGTGAAACTGGAATAAATAGAAAGCAAGTGCATTGAATAGCAATGAATCAGAGTAAAACAGGCTACTGAAGATGTCTTCAGGAAGAAATAATGCCAGACTCTTGGCTTTGCTTCTCTGCAGAGGAGGAAAGTGGAAATAAATTTCATACTGTGTTCTGCCTTTCTCAATTAGCTGTCATCAGTTAAAGATTTCCTTTGTGGGAACAAATTCACAGTTGTCATAATTTAACAAAGATAAATTTTATCAGCTCACTTTGGCACATGCAATTCTTCAATATTAAACCCTTTTTATATTGTGAAGTTTTCATTAATGTAGCAATTTGAGAAATGAAGCCATTTTTCTTGTTACTCTCTTAATAGGGTGACATTTAATCATGGCTTCTTAACCCTTCTGAAATAAATGTACTGTTGAGTACATTTTGAATAAAAATTACTTGAATTTTACCGTGGACACATAGCTATGATTAAAAGCTGAGAAGATGCTACTAAAAGTAAGTCTGTTATTTCAATAAATAACATAAGCAGGTATTTACCTGCTTGTGATGTATAGGGTCCATGACCCTATACATACATACATAATTCTCTAGCCTTCAGAAAGCAGTGAAGCTGCAATGTTTTGGAGATATGCTCAGGAAAAAAAACGTAATTTTACTGACAGAGCAGTATGAGAAACCCTTGTTAGACTTTAAGGCTCAAAAATTTGTGCTATCATTCTGCTGCTGTGGAATTTGTTGCAGAATTCAACCCTTGCTACAACATTGCACTCTAGCATAATGTTTAATGTTGCCAAAAATATATAATTAGTTCTCAATCAAGAACAAAAGCTGAACTGACTGTAAGCCATGCTTACTCAAATCCTCTTGAGTTTGCTGCAACTTAAAACATACTTTGTGAAAAATGAACTGCTTCCTCTGTCTTAGCTGCTTAATACTTCTGAAAATGAAAGATGAAAACCTAAATGTAGTTAAAGTCAAAATGCAGGACATAGTGATATAAATTACATGGGGCTCTTGATGTGCTACTGCTCCTTTCTGTCTTGAATTTAACACAGGCTCTTTGACAATTTCCCTTGTTTTCAGTTTTTAACAACATGATAAGCTGTTTCTAAAAGAATCTTTTGTCCTTGGTTAAATGATAGCATCTCCTTTGCCTTCTCCTGCACAGATTATCTTTGCTTCCTGAATCAGAGAGGGAAATGGTAGATAAATATTCAAATGTCAGATTGAAGAATGTGTCATGAAGGATTTTCAAATGTTATGTCCTTTCTACACTTGGCAGTAGACATGGATATGCTACAGTTTTCCAGTCTTCATCAAAAGCTTGTGTCAAATGGAAGATAACTTGAATCTGAACTAATTTGGCATTCTTTTGGTTTTCAAGCTATTTTCGTGATAAAAAAATATTAACTTAAGAGATAAAAATCCAGTGTGCATTCCAATTGGTCAAACTGTTTCTGGATTTGCAGAGTATTTATCTAAAGATGCAGCTGAAAAAATGTGGCTTAAAGATGAGAAAACAGCTCATCTGTTTTATCCCTTCACTAGATACACTAGACAAAAATAGAGTTTCAGGCTGTGCAGGAGATGCAGGTAGATGGTTTTGTTGCTGAATGTTTGCAAATAACTCCTCTCTGCAAATCAAACTTTTCCCCAAAGCCCTGGCAAATCTATGTATGCTGCAGGTGGCCAGAGATTTTTATAAGAACTTCATTAAATTTATGCAGGGACATTTCAAGGGTCCTGTTTGCATCATTTGGGAAGGTGACTTACCAGGATCAACTACTAAATGTAAACTATAAGAACAAAAATAATATTTGTTTTCTCTGTGTTCTGCAAGGAAGCTTCACTTCATAGCTCTTGGATAAGGCATTAGAAAAAACATTACCTGATTTACTGCTATGTTTTTCTCTGTTTTGCTATTAGGAATAATATTACCTATTTTTTTTTCCTGAGGTCTGCTAGTAGCAGAGTAGGAATAAAAAATTATAGGTATGAGAAATTAATATAGACTTTTCCTAGCCATGCTTTTTTACATATGCATCTCTTGCCATGTTAACAAAATATTTCTATTTCACTTTTTAATTTTGCTCATAAAGTTGCAGAGCATTAGCAGCATTTAAAAGTTCTGTAATACTTTCAAAGCTTGTCCTTGTTCCATCAAGGTCATACAAAGGCAACAGGAATAAGGAGCACTGAGGTCTTACTGACCTGCAGGACCTAGATGACAGTTTTAACCATGGCTAGGCACCTTCCAAGTCAACTGCAGGTAGCCATCTAGAGACTTGGGATCTAATGGCAGTAGGAATGATCTTGGAAGAAGAACTGAGCATTTCATTTGGGAACGAGGAAGACCACTTGCTACCTCAAAACATTGGGTACCATGTTGTATACATTTTTGAATTCATAGAATCACAGAGTTATTTTAATTTTAAGGGAATAATTTATCTTGTGCAGGCAAGCTTTGAATACTTCCAAAGCCGTAGATTCTACAACATGGGCAACCCGTGCTTAACTGTCTTTGTGGGAAAAGTAATTTCTTTATAGCTGGGCAAAATCTCCTGTTGCAACTTGTGGCACTTGCCCATTGTTGTTCTGCTAAAAGACTGGAAGATGGAAGAGGGACTCCATATTGCTTATGCCTGGCCAAATATCTTTCAGAATCACCAGAATATTAAAAATTATCTGAAAGAAACTTAGTTTCATCCATCTGTGCTTTACTCCTTTGCTGGGAATGTCATCCTTCCAATTCCTGTTTCCACTGGGAACTAACTCTATCACCTCATCTATAAAACATGAATAATGTTTTATTCAATGAATAGAGGGAAAAGTCACTATAATATAACTTAAAAGACAAAGAAATCATTCAACAGGATATAAATATACAATTTAAGGATTATTCCTGCAATAGTAACACCATCACTCTTCCTGTCAGCTTGCATGTTTTCTTAGTACCAGACAATGCATTTGTCTCTGGAAAGCAGCAGCCACGGCTGTGAGTGGGTGAACACGGAAACGAGCAAAAATCAAGGCAAAACTTATCCCTGTTTTTTCTCTGTGGTTGACCAATGGACAGAATATTGCCTTATTTTATTTAATGAACAGTAATGTAGAAAAATTATACATAAGCTCACAACTGCTCCTCTTCCTTAGCAACTCCTCTGTAGTAACGTTTTCTGGTAATAAGGTTACAGGATCCACATTACAGTCTGAACACTTCCTGAAAATTGTTTCCATTTATTACATGCTTAAAAGATCCACAGTTGTTATTAATTTTCTAAGGCATCAAACTTAGTAAAATATTTGGAAACCAATCTCTTACAGACTGTTATGATGCCTTGATTCTATGTTTAATGGTACTGATAGGCACAAGTGAGGTGACATTTTATTTTCAAGTTCTCCCACATTTTCTTAATGATACCACACAAAAAAATCCACAATATCTTAACCCTCAGGTCTATATCAGACACATGAAGAAATGTGGTTACTGTTTTTTTCATCATTGCCTTAGGAGCATACACCAAATTGTTGTCATGTCACTTAAATCACTCCAGGAAGACTCTCTGATAGTCCTGTGACATATACACATATTTTTCTTTCTGGCAGATGCTTAAGTTCGAATCAGAGGTAAAAGAAAGCCAAAACATTCTGACTTGCCACAAAAGGACTGTGGGAGAATTGGTGAAGTCCAGCCTGTGCCCATGCAGGGGTGCACCATTATCCTTATCAAGTGAATGGAATAAGCTAGACTCTCAAGTCCTGATCGTGCAGCTTACATATGAGTCTTTATTTACACAAATGGTCAGATTTCCACCAAAAGAAATAATGCATGTGATCAAAAATATGTACAATTAGGTCTTCAGATTAACACCAAGGTGTCTATAAATTTCTCAGAGATAAGACTAGTTCAGATTCTGCTGCTCAGGGATTCTTCTGGTTGACAGATAAAAACATTGAAATATACTCTTCTGTGAAAATGTGAAGTGGCACCCTGTGAAGATTTCTGAGCAGTAAAAGGCATGATAATGTTTAAATCATGTGCTATTGATCTGACCATGTGAGAACACTGTTAAAGTACAGATGATGTTAATAAAGTCAGTTAGTCTAACACCCTAGAGCCTTCCTTTTAACACATGGTGATACAGCATTATGGTTATGAAAAACTGTACATCCTGAGTCAGTAAATGTCACTGAACTTTAAAAAGAGAAAAAAGATATGTTGCTTACAGACAAATATGATTCATTTCTGCACAACAGAGAAAGACATATACACAAAACCACATGGTATTATCACTCTCATATTAGATTTTGAGAGCAGTCAAGCTTACTCAAGTATGCTAAGCCACATTTGGAAAGACATAATATTCCTGTTCTTTTTTACAATCTCCCAAGAGAAAGATTGTAAAATTTCTGTATCATCAATCTGTGCTGTGTCATATGCTGGCACTGGTGCGTGGGTTGGTTAGATTCCAGCTAAGTATAAAGGCATTTCACCTGCCTGTACCGAGGAAAATATGGGTATGTGAAATGAAAAAGAAGTGTGGCCAGCAAGTCAAGGGAGGACTCCTCTACTCCCATCTAGTGAGACCCCACATGGAGTATTGCATCCAGCCTGGGGTCCTCAGCAGAGGAAGGACATGGACCTCTTAGAATGGGTCCAGAGAAGGACCATGAAGATGATCAGAGGGCTGGAGCACCTGTCCTAATGAGTAAGTACTGAGAGAGTTGGGGTTGGAGAGGCCTGGAGGGGGCTCTGGGCAAACCTTTTAGGTGCCTTTTGGTACTTAAGGAGGGCCTGTAAGAAAGAAAGGGCCAGACTTTTTACACAGGCAGATAGTGATAAAACAAGAGAGAATGGCTTTAAATTAAAAGGGTGTTGATATAGACTAGATATAAGGAATATTCTTTTTTTTTATGACAAAGGTGGTGAAACCCTAGAACAAGTTGCTCAGAGAGATGGTGGCTGCCACATCCCTGGAAACACTGAAGGTCTGGTTGGATGGGGCTCTGAGCAACCGGATCTAGTTGAAGATGTCCCTGCTTATTGTGGAGGTGTTGGACTAAATGGCCTTTAAAGGTCCCTTCCAAACCAAACTATTCCGTGATTCTATAAAGGTTAGCCTATTTCATATATACTATCACCAACAAGAAAGTAGCAATACTTCATCTCTTTTCACTCATTATTATAAATAAACTGGATCTCCATCCAGATTTAGAACATAGGTAGATAGCAAAGATTTGTGTAACAATATTTAGTGTTAAGAAAATATTTAAGCAGCACTGTAGAGTAAAATTTGCATTATTCCAATTTTTCATGCCAATGTGATTTGTAAGGCAGCCAACGTATGCTAATTAGAAAATTTCCCTAATTAATTTCTGTTAGTGCACTGCCCCAACATGACTTAAAATGTACAGCTTAATGTATTAAATGTATTATGATTGTTTATATTTCCCATTGTAAAACAGGGAGTAATATGCTATTACCAGCAAGTGTTTACAACAATCTTTAGATGCACATATTCTAATTAAAGTGAGCATCCAACATGTTGGGCAAGGATGAGTCATACTCCACAACAGCTCTACAGGGAAGAGATCTGTATTTTTCCAAAGCAATGGCCAAAAAAATTGAATTACTTTCTTTTGTGTGAAATGTATTTTCTGCTGCTTATTGAATGCCTAAAGGATTAATGAACATGAAAGTACGAAGCCTGGGATACATACTGCATAGGACAAGGCAGGCAGCTGGAATGGAGGGCTAGAGGGAGCTATTTGAAAACCCAACCTTTTTGTTGCTAAGCACAAAACCTACTCTTACATGCATTTTATCACTCAGGAGCAAGGTACCGGCATTATGCCACCTTGGTTACCATGGTTTCCATTCAGCCACAGCGCCCCCTTGGAAAAGAAACAACTTTAATTTTATATTTATTACATATAACTCCTAGGTATTTTAAAACCAAAATTACAACTCGAATTATCATAAAACCAGAATTACAATTTGATCTATCTATGGACAGATCAACATGATTTTGTGTTTGAACACAATACATACTTTCCCAGATCCAAAGCATCTCCTCTCACCCCAGCAAGGTTTGAAAATAACCACACTCACAGAGATGCCTTTTTTCAAAGAGCGCCAAACCTTCTGAACATCACAGGTTTTGATGAACCCTGACAGCGAATGTGTTTCCCAATCCATATGGCACCACCAAGTGGGCAGTGATGGACCTAAGAGCTGGAGGAGGCTGCTGGGAACCTCTGCTGCTGCTCCTGCCCCCCTGCCAGGAGGGAATGCTCTGCTGCTCTGATGGTTGTGGTGAAGAAAACACATCCTCAGTGTGAGAGCAGAGCCCTCTCGAAGGAAATAGTTGCTTGCTGTCTCATAAAAGAACGAAGGTGTTTTGAACACAGTATTTATTGTAAAGGTGTCAGGCTAGATCGACAACTTCTGATCTTTGCACTTTTCAACAGCTCCAGAAAGTGCAATATGCACTGACCTGCTCTCTAGCAAGGCGCCTTGCTGTCTCTAGCTATATTTAAATCACACAGCTTTAATTGTGATACTTCCCTAGGAAGATCCACAGTAATTTAGTTTGGGTGATACAGCATCCATGCAAAAAGCAAATTATGAAAGGGACTAATGCTATCAGAACAATAACTTATGTTGTCGTTTTGTTCTATTTTCACCTTTTCCACGCAGCTATGGTATTCTGAGATATGAAGATAGCAGCAGAAGCTGGTCTTTAGGTAGCAAATTGTATGCCAATGACATTTGAAGCATGCTAAAACAGATGGGATAATCTCATTTTCGAATGTGGCTGTAGAAACAACCAAGAATGAAATAATAATTCATACAAAAACTAATTTCAGTAGGCTTTGGAGTCAGATTGCAATCACTGAACAAACCTCTTTGCGATTTTCTGACCCATCACCATTTTTACTCCTACAGATCCTAAAGTATCTGCATAATTAGGCTTCACTGGTTACTAGAAAACTGCAAATAAGGACACTCCCTACCCCAACTGTCCTTCTTTCTCCTGCCTCTGTAGCTGATAATAGCTGTGGTAAATCTGTAGTAAATAACCATTGGAAAATGGTGACAAGTTAATTTGGCTCATAACTGCGAAGGCAATGAGACATTTCTGCAACTGTTTAGATCAGCTTTGTCAGATGTAAGTCAGTTACAAAGGCGACACATTTAATTGTACAAAGAACACATGGAGAATAAATCAACTTTCAGGCTTGAATTACAGTGCAGGGGGGATAATTACCAGAGCAGAACATGTACTTAGAAACAAAAACCTTTTGTAGGACACAAACACCTGGAACAGAATTACACCTAAAATGAATGTTGAGTATCCAAAAAAAAAAGAATAGGAATATTGAATTAAACCATTTTACTATTTTTACCTATGTGACTTCTCAGTGAGGATGGAGAAGAGCAGCTTTGACCAGACTTCCAAAACTTATTGTGGTGATGCTAATGGTTCACTAGGCATCCATTTTATCCTCAAAATCCATGCACAATTGTGGAGCTGCTTGTATCCTATTTGCTCCACAGTCCCCATATGCCTGGTAGGTGGATTTCATGCATGTGCAGTCTGGAAGGCTTGCTTCATCTATAAATCATAGCCACTTTTAATGGCTGAAAGTATATAAAAAAACCTATGATGAGCTTTGAGATCTGGGTTGAAAGAATTGAGTTCTTTTAAGTAACTGCCCTGTACCAAATTTTGCCAATTTTGTGTTCAGCTAACTACACACTGGCAATTTATTCTTCTTGCTACATATATTATCAGATATTAAAAACCTGTACCTGGTTTAAAACCTAGCAATAGTATATACTGTGCTAATTAAAATGTGTATGACGTTTCTATCTAGGTAAAATAAACTCAGGTGATGTGATGAATTACTGAGTTATTCAAAATATTATCTGTTACAAAAGCTTGGTGTCTTTGTTCAGCATACCACTGAATGTTTCCATTAATTGAGCGCACTTTGGAACAAAGGACATAAATTTGAAAATAAGTAACATCTTCACTTTGGAGTCACTTAATCTGTATGAGTTTGTTGGAATGCAAAATGAGGCTATAAAACCATCTAAGTTATTTCTCATTACAACAAATGGCTACAAAGAGGTAGGAATTACTATATTGTTGTGTCCCAAGCAGGATAAAGTCTTTTGTCCCAGTTGTCAAGAACTGTATTATTGCCCTCAAGCATCGAAGAATTTTAAAAGAAGTATAGAGTTCCTAGGGTTTATCTGGTTTACAATTACTGAACCTTTGCTGCAGTTTTATAGTATTTTCTCTACAATCATAAGGCTTAGAAACTTCCATTTTAAAAGAATGGAAATAAAAATTTTCATCCAATAACAGGACTGAAGGATTTAAAACTTCCTGAGTAAAAAGCCATAATATAGTTTTTCTCTTTGAGAGAAAAATATTTGTGTTAATGTAAAATCTATGATATCTTAATCAAATATTGAGGATTGATTTGGAGGAATGTTTTTAGCACATAGTTAGTGATTTTCTTCAGCATTTGTTTCTTATTATTTTCTGAGAAGAGGAAAATGAACAGCAGCTGATATATTTTGTCTACAGATTGAATTATCCAGATATCCAAAAATCACACTGCTGATCCAGAATACATCATTGTTGATAATTACAAGTTTTCTACTCAAGAAGAGGTTGCTTTTAAGAGATGCATGAAAAATTCCCATGAATCATCTGTATACCACTTTGGATTGCCACTAAATAAACGTATTATATAAACCTGCAGTGTTAATGTTGTTTGTTAGGAAAAGCCCTCAGTAGGTTACTGAAGGAGTTTTTTTTTAAACTAGCTGATCTTTATTTATTCTGAATTATTCCAGAGGAAATTGTTGTTTTCAATAATTTGTGGTTATTATGAGTTCTTCCTTTGTTCTTATTTCAAAATTTATATAATCTTAGACATGACCACTGTGATGCTCTAATGTGATCTAAAATAAAGTGATGTAATGCTTCCTTAATTTCCCATTTCTTTGAAATACAGAAGCTTAGGGGAAAAATAAGGAACCCACCATTGATCAAGTAATTTCCAGTGAGAAGTAATCCTGCATAATCCTTAGAAAATTGCCACAATGAGTTACTATGTTCATGTTTCAAGACTGAGCTCTACTTCTAGACTGACTGTTTGTGGTAAACTGTCACCAATTTGTTGCCTCTTCTTTAACCAATGTTTACGGTATGGAAAACCAACCCTATTCCCCATGAAGATACTTACAAACTGTGGTTCATTAATACAGCAATGTAATCTCTGTAATACCCATACAAGGAAATGCACACAGTGTTAGTCTAGCAAGTGCTGAAGAAGGACGGGAAATATCTTTAGAACTATAACGGTCAAGAAAATTACAAGCCTACTCAAAATATCAACTATTCCAATAGAGATGTTCACAGCAGCTCTAGCATGAATCCTGCCCTGCTCATTCTGTTGAGGAAAAACACCCTGGGGGCTGTAGAAGTCTTTGTTTTCACACCCTGCAGACTGTTCTGAGACCTGCTGTATCTTTTAAGTACAATGACGTTATTATGTCAAGCTGTGCCTGAAACATTTTCTATTAAGGCTGGAGCTAACACTATGATACAATAGATCTTTTCCATTTCTAGTTTCTCTGTGTGTCCCTGTAGGCTGGAACTTTGCCCTGCAGGCAACGAGGGCACAAAAATGGCAAACAGGCTTTGAGGAATGTGTGCTACTGTGAGCTACAGTGCGCTGCAAGTCCTGCAAACCAGTCCTTCTTTTAATGTATAATTAAATTGTGGAACTCATTGCCATGAGATGTTATGGAGGTCAAAAGCATAAGTAGATTTAAAACAAAGTAGAAAAGCATTGCAAAAAATCAACACTGAAGTAAAAGTTCATGTGTAGTTAATAAACACAGCAGTTGGGATGTAACTCCTAGGAAGAGCAAGTGGTTTAACGAAGTTTGTAAGTCACTCTCTGCTGGAAAGTAGATGCTATCATTTGGTACATGTTTCTTACTTTTTGCTCCTGTAAAGATCTACTGACATTCATTGGTCAAGGTGTCAAACACCCATTCAGCAGCATTTCAGCACTTGCAAGGACCAGCAGTGTGCTACAGAACCATCCAAATAGGCCAAGAAGAAATGGGCATCAGGGCAGCATGGAAGAAAGCACAAGTCTGTGCTGCCCACTGATTTTTCCTTCCATCTATCAGGCATTTCTCAGTGCACCACAGGAAAGCATCTCAGAATGCATATATCTGGAAGCATAGCATTTTCAACCCATCCAGAAATGTTACAAGGCTAATATTTCAACAGTCCTCTCTGCAAGGAGACTAATTCAGATTGAAGCAGAAATAACTGATTGCATGGATACAGATTCTGAGCTGTGTCAGTCACCACAGAAATGGCAGAAGCTGTTGCTGTCCTTTCCGAGTTCACTTGCCTCTGGAGCTCAGTTGTAGAATGGCCTTTGTGGGCACTCTTAATCTACTTCTGCATAAAGTCAGCTGGCATAGTTTAACCTATTGTTTAATGTATTTTGAGCTAATCTTGGCTGACCTTTTGCTGAAAAAAATAATAAGCACTTGTATGAGCCTTTCTGCCAGCTCTACTCTGATGGCAGTGCCCTCCAGCAGAAAAACAGTTGTGTCTAAAATTTCCACCAATCCTTTCACAAAAGTTATGTTAAATAACTCCACAGCTCAGTAAGAGCTCACTGTCTGCACAGGCAAGGTGTAGTGGATTTTTTCCTTTAATCCCTAAATTAGAAATGCAGCTATGTCCTACAGACAGTAGGACACTTAAGACTGTGGTATTCAGGATTGCGGTTTTTATTTTTTGGTTCTGCACAAGAAATAAAGACTGCAGGCTGTGTTACAGTCTTGTGATTAAGTTGGCAGAGATAGAAATCACATATGTCATCTCTGTACTGAAAGATCATCTCATCAAGACTTCTGCTGAAATTCCAGAACCTGATTCTTCTGATTATTAGAAACATTCTAAATTTCAACCTTAAATTTATTCATAGCTCTTCTCCCTCTTTGGTGATTGCCATCTCACTGCCTGTGTATTTATAGGCATCAATCATAACATTAGAAAGGACTTTATGTAGAGCAATCTGGAGAAATACGCTTCAGTAAACATTATCTGAAATTGAAAAAAGGATGGCTTTACCAAGTTTTTTTTTGTTAAAACACAACTTTGCTGAAATTGTCTCTTTCCTGCATTAAAAAAATCAAAATATCAGATCTGGCATCAGATGGTCTATTTGAAGACAAAAATGGAGACGGTATGATGATCATTAGCAAAAGGTTCGTTCTTCAAACTTGTTTACTTTTAATAACACAGACTTGCTTTAAAAGGACATAGGGCTTTCACATTAACAATCCTTTCCTCTCCAGTAATCAGCATTCATAAGAATAGAACAATGTGAAAATATTAATTTTTAAATAGGTATTTTATGTATTTTTTTGGATATTACGCCCTAAAACCCCCCAAAAGATAGCACCTTCTTTTATTTGCTATAAAATGGAATGTAAAATGTCTGGATTTAAAATATAAAACTAAAACAGCAAAGAACCTTATAAAAGAATAGTCTCTTGTCTGTGCAATTGCCTTTACAGGTGTCCTACATTGTTATTTTTTATGAATACTGAACTGACAAGAGATAATGTGCCAAGAAAAATGTAATATGCAAAATGTCTGATTTCTAGAAAGCAATTACTTCTTTAAGGAAAACAGATTTTTAAAAAAATTCTTTCCTGAGCCTGTATCTCTTTGTTAGAACTCTGTAGCCATGGGGTTTTTAACCCTTTAAGTGCGGTGGAAATAAGATGCACAGCTACATGGTCATCTTTCATGATGGAAAAGAAAGAGACAAGTTTATTCAGGAACACACTTGGTTTTATAGCATGACTCGCAACTCCAAGAGTAGAGAAGAGTGATTGGTTCAGAAAGAAGACACCCCATTCCCAGGGCCTGGTCACACACCACAACAGGTGTTCTATCTTTGTTATTAATTCCTTTTTATTTTGACCAAATTATCACCCTGGGAGAAATTCCCCCTAGCCTTCAGCTGGGAACAGAGCTGAGAAGCTCCAGCCTGGAATATTTTTCAGGCTATAATTTTCTTCCTTTCAGGCTATAATTTTCTTGCTTTCTTTCCCTACGAAACTCTAGTGCAAGGCCTTCAAGTCAAAGAGTGCATCATATGAGGGCTAACTCCACACATACAAACACAAACAGCTCAATGTCATAAAGTCTCTGATAAAAACCTCCTATTTGTTCACTTTTGGCACTTATGCATCTAAAAATTGGAAATCAAATTAAGAAAAAGAACCAAAATCTCTGAAGACTTCAATGATGCTTAAGGAGCACCCCTTCCTCTCCTCTTTCCATACTTAGGCTGGAGATCAGCAGCCCTAAAATAAGAAGCTGGCTTTTCAATCTTAGGTCTCAGGTACTGATCCAAAGGCAACTCTCATTGTGTCTCTGCTGTCTTCCTAGCTAGGATCTACTGTTTTTTCACCTCATCTACCTTATAACAAAGATATGTTTCAGCTTATTTAAATAAGAATTCCACTTCATTCCAGGTAGAGCTGTTCCTCTGGAAGACTTACAGCATGGGGATCAATAGACATATTCATGCATTATACAAAAGATGGTAAAAGTAATTGTTAACAGGACCTAAAAAGAAATTGGTCTTAATATCTGGAATAGGACATGAAAAAGGTAGGGAAGATACGCAGAAGACAACTGGAATTATTAAAGGGATTAAAGAGAGAGGCTGTCTTAGGAGATCAGACTCAAAAATTTTCAACTGGGAGAAGGCAGTGTTGAGACTTATTTAAGCTTTATGAAATCATGAAGGTGGCTATAAGGATGAATAGTTTTCATAAAATTTCAAAGTTTGGCTCATTCAATGGAATTAAATTAAAACAAATAAAAAGAACACATTATTTTATAGTGGCTAGTGCATTTCCGGACTCGCTGCCAAAAGAGGTTGTGGAAGCAATAGGTTCAGACAGGAATTGGATAAGTTCATGTACAAGTCCAAAAAAGGACAGTGACAGGACTAGGCAACGATTTAGAGCCACAGAAGGTAGGGGAGTACATAGAAAAGAGTTTGAAGAAGGTGGCCAAGCTTGCGTGCACTCTGTAAATAGTTTCTTCTACTGCTGCTGTTTCCATTTGCCTTTCTGTTTAGAAAAACAGAATTTTGTATAAGAAAAACTTTGAAGACCCCCAAGGGAGGGAGAGGGCTATAGGTAATGGAAAAAAAAGGATGAAAAATAGGCAACAACAAACAACAAATGATAGAAAGGGAAGCGTTATGGCACTGAATATACAGAGTTAGGGAACTGGAGGAGGGCTGAAGCAGAGCAACCCTGACATCACTCATCACTTCTTGAAGGTTAACCCAGGAGCAGGTGGATGATTCCCAGTGATGCTCTGCCTGGAGATGTGGGAGGATGATGAAGTGAATATACACTGGTTCCACTGTCACCAGGATCTCTCCTTCCAGCTTCCTTCTTCTTGTGACATGAGCAACCAACAGGGCCTAGAAGCTGTTGATGAGGAGATCCTGTAACTTGAAAGGGTCTTGGATAGGTTATAAATAAAAAGTGCAGAGGGAAAAGCACAGCTAGAACTTCAGTGAGCCTTTCTAGAGGAGAGATATCATTTGATGTACACTCAAAATACCTGATGTATGCTAGGGTCTCTTGCCACCCTCTGAGGAAAAAAAAAAGATTCACAGTCCAGCTCAGTGGGGCATTTTCCCCATTCATGTTCTTAGGACATTTTTATCCTCTCTGAGGGGTATGAATTGTAAAAGCCTCCAGAGGTGAAAGTCACTTTTGAGTTACTAGTGCTGTTCAAAAAATGGTATGGCATATTTAGGACAAAGGGAACACACAGAGAATTTGAAAACTTAGTTAATCCCAGGTGCAATTAAAAAAGGGTAGAAACTATTTTAAAGTGAAAACTAAAAATTAAGTGCAACATCTTAGAAAAATTCTTGTATTTTCATTAAACTGACTGAACAGAAAATTTTGTTTTAAAGTCCTAGTTCATGCTCATTCTTTGTTGAAGTTACTTACCAGTTCAGAGAAGTGGATTCCAACACAGATATTTCCCAGTGGTAAATGGTATACCTTACTTAATGTAATGCTCTCTTTCAATGATAAATGAGTTTTTCGCCATAATTTTTATTTAACTGGAGTATCTGTGAAGCATTTGTTATTGGTTTTCAGTTCAGAAACATCTTTTATTATAGAGACAACTTCATAAAATTAAGTTCATGAGGCATTGATTTTGGTTCTGAATAAAAAGAAATGAAAATGTTTCTAATAAATATCATCTATGTTGTCCACCTTCACTTCTTGTATCTTCTAAAAGTCAAATTTGCTGATGAATGAATGCCAATAATTCTAACATGATGCACGGGATTAGATTACCAAATTTGTGCCATTGCAAAAGAAAAGTGCTTGTGGCAGAAGTCCTATTTTTTTACTCTTTTCTTAGGGTGTAGTTGAAGAAAAAACTGGACATGCTCAAACACTACAATGCAGATAGTTTCCTTCACAAAGACATTGGAAAATCATTCCAGCCAGTTTCACTAGACTGTAATATAGGGATCCCAAAGGATTTGCTGAAAACTAACACTGCTAATTTTAATTCCTATGTTATCAGTAAAAATAACTGTTTTGAAACAGAAATACCAATATCTATCATAGAGATCCTACTGAAAAATTATATAAAATAACTGAAGTAGATATAAATCTAGGCTGCAAGTGACACAATAGAAAATTCTGAAAAACAGGCACAGATGGGATTGGAATGGGGGAAAGACTACACTTCTTTTATTATTCCCTAATCATGGAACCATGGGAAACACTGAACTAGGAGGAGAGAAGGGCAGAGAGTGGGGAAAGTTTATAATTTCTCTCTAGGAAATCCAGGAAATATTCTTTGCTCCTGGTTCTTGGATGACAGAACAAAAGGAAACAAAGAGTTTATAAATTTCAGTAATATTGAACATAGCCTCCCTGTCCAGCATATTAACTACTAGAAGAAGTTTGCTGGTTCTATTATGGGAGAGTTCAAATGAAGAGAAGTGTTGTGAGTCTCATTCCTTTCTTAAACTGGGATATGGGATGAAGACACATGGTTATCAGAATTGAACTTTAAGAGCAAAATATCGCATTGGAGACTATTTTGTGCCATGTCCTCCACTTCCCAAGCTCCTTAAATTATTATAATTACAGAAGAATTTAAGATACAGCCCAGACACAACAGGGTCTTGTAGACTGGCAACTGAAAGCTGAATTTTCCCAAAACACTTTTTTTGGGCTGATATGGACGATGCACAGATGCAACAGAGCTTTGGTTTATCTTGCTTCAAAGGCAAACAGTAGCAAGTGAAGCAGCAAAAGGCCTTTGAGAGGCAGGTGAATTTGTGAGGTTTGTTGACCATCTTTTCATCTTATAAGAAATAAAGGAGGAATTACTTCAATAGCAGTCAGGTGGCCAAAAGAGGACAAGAGACATTGAATGTGTGGCAATATCTGAAACTGTATACTAAACTATCTCGTATTTGCTTGGCAATGAGAAAAAATTGGCCTACATGCTTTCTCTTTCTCTCTTCCTCTCAGAGTAAAAACAGGACAGAAAACAAAGTAACAAAGCTGTAAGGAAATGATTCGTTGATAGGTGCTCCACTGCAAACACGGCTCTAGAGGATTTAATTTTTCTAGAGAAAAAGTGGGAAAGCATTTTCATACTACATTTCAAACTCAGCTCCAAATCACCAGCCTTCTGCACCAATTCTCAGGTCAATGTCACGAATTTCCATTTCAAAATAGCAGCCTGTTTTTCCACTATAATCCTTACTCACCCAGTCTTTCTTCCCTTGCTCCAGTTACTGTGGTAAGAACAAAATACTTGTGTAACTTCAAGCACATGAATAATCCACTAAGGTCCTGTCCTCAGTACTGTCTCTTCCTTGTTACACTATACTGTGTTTTTTCATGTCTTCAAATTCACTCTATTACAAAGAAAAAAGTGGGCAAAAAGGATGATAAGGTTGGTTTTTTTAATGTTACATATAGAAGAAACTACATTTGAAGTCTCTTCTCCTGGGCACAGAGTTCAGAGGCAGTCTTGAAACTCAAGACTCTATTGGGACTGTATACAACTCTCTGCTTAATAAAGTAAATGCAAATATAAATTCTCTTAACATTTGACTTTTGTTCTGTTCATCTGCATGTTTTATTGCTACTGTTAGGAGAAACCCCAAACCTAACTCCATTGCTTTATCATCCATGTTGAATGCTTTGAAAAAGTAGACTTCATTTTGGGCAATCTTTCCTGTTACTCCAACATTACTCTTGGCCTGCTCTATAAGAAAAAAAAAAATCTTTAGCTGAACTGGAGTAGATATTCAAGAGCAGTAATGTCTTGATTTCCCCTCACACAATACTACATGGTTTCACAAAAAGGTCTGGTCATTTGCTCCAGGTTTTTACGCACACATTGAAAAGCATAATCAGAAAGAGTCTAAATAATGCCAAAATACTTGTGTGGGTTTCTTTCAATTGAAGACTGTAAGAATTCTGACAGTTGCACACAAAGTGGATTAACATAAACATTATGTTACTTTCATTGTAATAATAGTAACAATTTAATGTAATCAGTGCAGTGATGGAATAGTGAGTCATTGCTTTAGGAAAATGACCAAGGAGTCTGGATAAAGCTAACACTGTAGTCAATGAAGATTGCCTGCCTTTAGAATACATCAGGAATTAATGAGACTTGTCTCCACTATTAGAATCGTAGACAGAGACACTCCACTTTCAAGGCCTTGTTTGCAGTGAGGCATTAGTTAGATCAATTCTACCCCTTACCAGACAGCTCAGTCTGGAGCAGTAAAGCACACTAGCCTTCAGCAACTCGTTGTCCAAACCCCTCCTTGGTAAACGAAACAGAAAAGGCCAGTGCTTTATTCAGCCCTGCTGTTCCATGCCACAGGGAGAGGCACAGACATTACTGCTACTTGCTACTGCAAGAGAGGGGAGAGTTATGGGGAAAAAAACCAAAAAATAAAATGAAAAAGAAAGAAAAAGAAAAAGCATAGTTCATGGCTGCTAATTAAGTTCACTCTCCTTGTGGAACCTACTTCTGGGGTGAGGTAATTCAGAGGATCCTCATTTGTACAATAGAATTTTCTCCTAACTCCTTTCCATGCAAGACCTGTTTTTCCCTGCTTCTTTGGGTCTGAATGACTAAGCTTTTCTACAGTCTTTTTTCAAGCAAAACCTCTTTGCTTCCGCCCAAAGAACAGTTAGAATAACTAGTCCTTTGTATTTTAAGTTATTCATTAAAGTTAAATGGCTTTATCTTCAAGCTTGTCCTAGGGCAACTATTATAACGTTAACCTTTTTATAGCAGTGAATTCAGGTAAGTTCCTCAATTTTCTCTGAATTTGGTCAGACACAAATATGTATGACTATGTCCTTGCTATCGTTCACAGTTGTTGCCTCAATACCTATTTTGATTTCCCAAAGCAACACTGAACATCAAGGGGAAAAAGGTCACAAGCCATGAAAGGCAGTTTCAGAAAGACATGAGTGAATCTCATCACTTTTTCTTTTTTCTTTTTTTTTTTTTTTTTGTAAGACAGTGATCCTCAATACCCTGTCCAGATACAACTGGATTATTGTACTTAACACAAGGATAACAAAAAAACACCCAAACCAAACAGACCAAGCCCTAATCTTGCTTAGCAGAGTCTTTACCCCAGCCACATATTCTCAACAGATCACCACCTCCAAATCTCTCCCAGATCTGGAGTGCTCCTTGGCAACCTCACCTAGAAAGCAGATTCTTTTCTTCTTTAGTTTCGCTTTTCAAATTAGGATCTTCGAATGCTTTCCTAAAGCTCCTTTCCAAAACAAAGATGTGAAGCTCATATCTAAAAGCCAAGGGACATTTACACAAATCCACTGGGTACAATTAGGCAAATTAAGACTTAAGCAATTTCTTGTATCCATTGCTACATGTAGTTCTTTGCTTTGGCAATATGAACCAAATACTGTTAGGTTTAATTACTCAAACCACTACAGAATAATTTTAAAACATGTTGTTGTCTCTTCCACAAGATGGAGTGCAGTGATAATATCTGAGGATTTTCAAAGTGAATCAATATATCATATCTCCCCTATGCTAGAAAAACCCTTTAAAAACTTTATCCAACCACAGCAAGACAAATCAGAAGCCCCTGTAGGGCAGGTTAGATGTGCCTAATTTAGCTGGGTGGAGTTCAGAGTGCATCCCAAAGAACGAAGTTTTTTTTCAGGTCTTTTCTTTTGCATTCAAAATGAGCAGCAGAACTCAAGAGTGGTGAGAATTGAACTCTGACAGGAGATTGCAACCAAAAATAGTGCTCACATTCACTTGTAAAAAAAAATTAAGAATAAAGGAATAATTTTACTTAGTCAAGAATTTTGTAAAGAAGACAGAAAGAATTGCTTTTTCTCTGCCTTGCAGTTCCCAGCCTTGTGGGTGCAGGGCTGCCGAACTCAATCAAGAGTTGAACTCCTCAGAAATCAAAGCAATATCAGTGCTTTGATTAGATGTAGCTGCTAGCATTCTGCTGGCATCCCATCAGCTGTGTGCTTAAGAGATCCATTTGGGAGAACAAGAAGCTTCCTTATTCTCTTCTTTAATGGTCTGAGTTCACTGCGCAGATGCGATCTGATATAGAGAGAGACGTGTTTGCTGGCAATCAGGTAGATGCACTTTGAATAGAAATAGGGATCACGAAAGACTCTTCCTTCAGACACCAAGCTTTGTCTTTGGCCTGAAATTATCATCTGTGGCCTTGCCCTTCTCAGAATCAGTAGTCACCCTATCCCAGTTCGGAAGTGGTATGGATGCCAATGCCACATATTGTGCAACCTTAGCATAGCAACTATAGCAATCCTTTTTGGTAGATCCTCCTTACCAAGTTAGCTGTGTGGGCAATGAGGAGACATAACGGCTTGTCTTAGTCCTTAAAAATCAGCTGGAACAACTCTAATAAAGTGACTCTTAGAGATACATTAATTCCCCCTTTCTGTACACCAGGACTGCAGTACCACTAAGCGCATACCGCATTTATGTCCCTGCATGGCAGGAGGCTTGGTGCCCCTTTGTATTTGTTAGTCCTGTTCCTCAGCATCTTTTACCTGGATTTTTAAGGAGACGCCTCTAACTTTACAGGAACAGCCTGCTCAGCGCTGGGCAGTGAGAAATGACCCAGGGGCTGGCGGATCTGCTGAGCCCAGCCTGCGCCGCCCGCGGGAGCGGGGCACGGGGGCGGCGCGGCCGCTCCGCCGGGAAGCGCCCACGGCCACCGGGGGCGGCGGGAGCCGCTCGGCCGGAGCGTGCGCGCGCCCCCGGGAGGCGGAGCCGCGGCGCGGGCGGGGCTCTGCGGCGGCGGCGGGCGGGACGGGCGGCGCGGGGCGCGCTGCTGGCGGGCGGGCAGGGACGGAGGGAAGGGAGGGAGGCGCTGGTTCGTCTGTCTGCTCCTCGGTCCGCCGGTTCTGCGGCGCTGCCCCGGCAGCAGAGCCGCCGCGAAGCAAATGGGGAGGCAGCGCTGAGCGGGCTGCCCTCGGCAGGAGTCGGCAGCCGAGGGCAGCGGCGTGGCGGGCGAGCAATGCCCCTCACTCCTCTGCTTACGCTGCCCTTCCTCCTTCTCCTCCCGCTCCCGGCTTTGAAGCTTTTGTTTTCCCCGGCCACTGTGATGGCAGGAAACTTCCCGGAGGGATGGGCTCAGGCCGGGCTTGTGCTGCGCCGGGCTCCGCAGGGCTCCGGTCACATCGTGAGGTGAGGCGAGGCGAGCGGCGGCGGCGCGGCCGCGGCAGCTCCGTGGGACTGGCTGCTGCTCTGCCCGGCCGAGGGGCGGCGGGACGGGCGGCGGGAGCGTGGAGAGAGTTGCGCTGGGGACCGCGGGGTGCGCCCACGGCTGTGCCGCTTCTCCCGGCCGCGGTCCCACCGCCGACAAGGCGTTCTAGCCCCGGGGATTAATGCCAGTACTGCTCAGGGGTCGGCGTCCCGAGGAGGCGGCGTGGGCACCGGGAGCCAGGCGCCTGTGCTCCCGGCGGGGCCGCCGGAGCCATCGGCTGGCGGTGGGGGCGGCAGCGCTGCCGGAGCCGGGTGGGCGCGCTCGGCTCGGCCGGGTCCCGGGGCCCGTGGAGCCGCCTGTGGGGGCTTCCTCCTCCCCCGGCGGCGGTGGGGCCGCGCTTCCGGCCAGGGTTCCGTCCCGGGAGGCGGCCTGGATCCCACCGGCTCCCCGGGACCGACGCTCCGGGACACTGCTCGCAGGCACGGGGGAGCTGTCTGCTTGCTGTCACCTGCTCATCGGGCTGCTGCTTGTGCTCAACTCTTAAACCTGCCGGTGTCGGTGCGGCGTGTACGTGTCCCTCCTAGAAAACTAAATAGAAACGTCTCGCTTGGTTTTGATTGTTTTTCATCTACTTAAGAGAGTATGTGATTTTTGTTTGGGTGTGCCACATGATTTTCCAAACTTGTTTTGTAAAAGTCAAATGATACAGTGCAGCCTATATATATATATAACAAAGCATATGATTAAGTTTTTCTTGTAAATTAACAAAAACACTTTTCCAAGGAAACAGTTCATTTACAGAAAGATACAAGGTAACATAGGAATTTTCAGTAGTTAGAGCTAGGCATGGCTGGAAAGTTAGATCCGTGCCCAAGAAGGCTGTTAAACAAAATTTTCCTTACTGAAATGGATAATGAATGCTTAAGCAGTGACAAATGCGTTTTACATAATGCATTTTCTGTGGTACATCTTGCACATTCTAACATTAGAGCAAAAGCGTCAGAAGCATCGGATTGTGAAAAGGGCAGTTCTAAATAGTTCATATCAAATTTACTGCAAGTGTAAAGAAATGTCAAAGAGACTTGTTTCAAGATTGGTGACACAGAATAGCTGCATGTTGTCAGTTGTCAAATATGGGGGTTTCGTTGTTTTTGTACAGTTATCTGTTGTGAAAATGTATGTACCAACGTTGCTGTAGCTCCAGCATAACAATATAGACCCACTAGTAATTACATTCTTAGCCTACAGAAGCAAATTTGGTAATGACTAGTGATTAGAAGAAGAATAATTTCTGAATAACTTCCCTTTGAAATATGTACTGCCAAATGATCAACACTCTAAAGTACATTCTGTTAGCTATTCTACCTTACTCCTTTATCAGAGAGTAGCCTTACTGTTAAGAACGTATTCTAAATGTATAAAACTTTTTTTTTAAGTGAGAGAATAAATGAGACTCTGGAAATTAGTAGTTCATATGCAATGTCTGCCTACTCAGAGGAAACAGGAAGAAGGCAAGATGAGCTCTACGAGTTTCTAATTTTCTTCTTGTGCGCTACAATGCGTGGGTGACTTGTCAGGTGCTGCTGATCAGGCAATGCTTGTGTGCTTCATCATTGCATTTGCCACTTTTAAAATATTTCTCGAGGAACAATAGCAGATAAAGCTTGGAGAGGCTGTGATTGTTACTCTGCAGTTAATGCAATTCACTCAAGACCATTTTCTGGTTCTGAAGCAAGTGCTGTGGGTTAGCCTTTGTCAATGCTGCTTAACTCTCTTGCCTTCCAGAACAGGAAATTTGCATGAGAGAACTGTAGCTGGCCTGTGTTAGAAGGATGCTGTGCTGATGTGTGGCAGCTCAACAGTCTGTGTGACAGTGAATTCCATTTCCAGGGAATGATTCCTGGCATTGCTTGGTTTAATGGTGTGGACTTAGTCTATCTGTTATGTAGTCTATCTGTAGGTAGCCTCCCTTAAATCTGTATTCAATCATAGTGATCTGATTTCCCTGCATTGAGGATCTTTGGCACTATAAAATGCTGCTTTTCATAGTCAGCTGCTTAGAAGTGTCAGGGCTCCTTTCTTCCTTTTTTCTCTGCTTGTGCATGTGGGTGAAGAGGGAGTATGTGAAGGCTTGGTGGTTTTCCCACTTGTCCATAAGGGAGAGGTAAAGAGGATCAGGAAGAGACTTACCTGACTTTTTCTGGTTGTCTGGGAATGTGCTCCCAGGGCAATGCATGTCCCTAAGCAGTCCTGATGGCTAGATCTAAAGGTCCATGGTCTGCAGTTACAACTTCCATAATTATTTTTGTTACAAGTAGCAGGTTGGGTTTGGTTTTTTTGTTTTTTTTAATGCTCCAAAGGATGTCAGACTTAGTTGTTAAAGATTAGGTGAGGCAAGAGGAAGTGTAAATATCATCTAAGAAATTCTACTTGTAGTACCCAGAAGGAGTTTCAGATTGAAAATTGTCAGGTTGCGCTGCCTCTCATAGACGCATAAAATACTTTAATAGAATGGTGTACTTTTTATCTCAGTAATTTGCTGGCAGTCTTTATTTTGCTAGCCTAGCTAGTAGCACGGTTTGTACTTGAATGGGAAAATTGTTTAACTATCTCATTTCCAGCTGAGGGTAATACTTAGATACTTACGTAAACCTGTAGTATGTAATGGGACTGGATTAATGCTCTAAAGTTTCCCAAATAGGCAGCTTGGCACAGTGAAATTCCTGTTGATTTCATTAGAATGAAACCTTAGAAAATGCAATTATTACTATTGAGCTATTTCTGTGTGCCATTTAGGAGAAAGCTGAGCTATCTTTTTTTTTTTATCCCTCCTGTGTAAAAGCACTGGTTCTGTAAGGTGTATTTACGCTTAAACATATGTTGGAGGTATCTAAGGAGTCCCACTGGTTTGAATGGCACTTTGAGAAATCTCGTGCATAACTGTAACCTAATTTACCTCAATCTAGATGTTTATTATACACAAGCTGTGTTTAAAAGAGTATTATAAAGACCACATAAGCGCAGAAGAATTTGGAAATTTAGAGCTTTGAAGAAGTGATGATGTGGCCTGTGGGAACTGTGCCTTATACTATCTAGGACCCAATTTTTTTCAGAACGCTTTGCATCTCAACTAAGGCAACCAAATTAGTGACTTTTGCATCTTTCCTGGATTTTCTCTTCCTTGTAGTTACTAAAGCAAGGTTTCAATCACGTTGATTAAATGTGTCATTGTGACATAAAATATGTGGAGAAAGCAGGATTTTGAACACTTGTTCATCTTGGTGAGCAATGCATGTTCTGAAAGAAGATGGATTCTGTGTGGATAAGTAGTATTTAGTGATGTAGTTAAAGCCTATGTCCCAGGGTTTAATTGAAGTCATAGGGTTTAACTGTTACTTTTCAAATCTTCGGAGCTTGACTTTCGAACCTTAATTTTTTAACATAGTTTTTGGGTGTGTAATTTTCTCAGTGCTTTTTTTTTATTTTTTTTTTAATTACCCCTAAAAGAAATAGAAGCAAAAGTGTATTTTTTTCTGGGGTTTCTTTGGTCATTTCTATTGTCGTTAGCAGAATGAGAACCTCTAGACGCCAGCTCAGGCTGTAACTGTCTAAAATGTAGTGGTAGGTTGTGATCCGTAGGTGGATTGACAATGAAGAGAGATGGCAGCCTTTATACATCTGTTATTTCACACATGCACGTTACCTCCTAGTTTTTACGTAATATAATACGACTGACTTGAAGCTTTGATGTACACTTCCCATTCTGTTGGCCACAGGGCGATGCTGTCTGGTATTTTAATGTAGCTTTCCCTGCAATATTCTACTTACCTGCTTCTTTCTGGGCTATCTTATTGCTCTGCTGCTTTCTACATTTTTCTGTCACATCCTTTTCTTTGTTGATTTAATAAATAATTTGTAGTTGCTCGTCACATTTGGTCAGTGTGACTGTTTTGTACTAATCTAGTGTGCAGCCCTATAGTTGCATGGGTCAGGTCAGCTGGCCAAGCAGACCCAGTCTAGAAAGCAAAGGGAAAACTTTCAGATCCACTGCTTGGATTTTGCAGGCTGTAGTTGAGGAAATAACCACTGTTATAAGCTAGGTGAACTGAGGCTGGGACACAGAACTACAGAATAATTGATATTGGAACAGACCTCTGTAGGTCATGTAGGCCACCACTCTGCTCAGAGCTGAGTCTGATTGAAAGTTAGATGAGGTTGCTCAGAGTCATGTCCACTTGAGTTTTGAATATCACAAAGGATGGAAATTATGCAGCTTATGTGAATAACTTGTTCCAGTGTTTGACCATTGTCACAGTGAAGTTTTTCCCTAAGGCCTAATTGAAGTTACTGTACTGTAGCTTGTGTCGATTATCTTGGTCCTTTGCTGTGAACCTCCAAGAATAATGAGGTTCTTGTGCTCTTAAAAGCAACAGATATTTTTGTAATGCTTAATAGCACACTTTCTGTTAGGAATATAGATAACTTTTGCCAAGTACGTAAAAAACAATTCTGTTCCAGCCATGGTTGCAAACTTTATTCAATAACAGGCTGGTCAAGTCAGTTGGATTACTTTTTGTTTATGGGGGTAAAATAAAAGTCTTTTTCTAGCCTTGCTTTTTGAAACAGATTAGATGTTAGAAATTTCTCCTTTCTCACACATAATCATGCATTGTATTTTTTTATCAGGTGACTGCCTTATTGTGTGTAGTGAATAGATGCTGATGGTTTAGGAGGTGAATTTAAGTCTTCAGGCTGGACTTCTGAAAGCCAGCTATGTCATCCTGTGATTTTTTTTCCCACCTTGTTAGGTGTATGGACCACCTGCATAGCAAATTTAAGCCCACTGACTAGAGGGTACTTTTGAGGGGTCTGTTAGAAATGATCTGCAGAGTACTACACTGACATTGAGGTAGTCTCAACTAGCCTTTCAGGCACAGTCAGTGGGGAGAAAAATAAGCCTGTTGAGAAAGGTAGAATAAACTACTATGGCTGTGTTATTTGCTCAGTGTCTCTTTGCTTTGCGTCATTAGAGTCTCAATGACTCTTAGCCTTTCTATCCAGCTTTCAGGACAGCTATGTTGAGGCAAGGTTAATCCTTAGTGAGCACCTTTCTAGTATTTTATTTTCTTGTCATTGCTCAATATATGATCACATCTTACTTGCAGCCTCTTCTGTATGCTTAATAATTAACTTGAATGTGTATTTCTTTTATGATGATGTTCATCTCTGTTTCTCAGTTCTTCAGGAAAAGTTAAATTATCTTCATTACCCTACTGTCTTGTGCAAGTTATCTTCCCTTTTAAAAAGGCAAAAAAGTGATGGGGCGAGGGCAGAAAATTTCACAAACTAGAGATGTTTAGTTTTGATTGTTTTGAGCACAAGGGGAAGACTGTGCAACAAAGTAGAAGAAAAAGCGTGTATTTTTAATGCAAATTGTGAAATAGTAATCCTTTCTAAAGCTGTCTTAGAACTCCAAAACCTGATACCACTTAAAAGTGGTTATTACTACTAATCCTTTCAAAGGATTGTACAAAGTTCATTTTGTATAATGATAGAGACTGTTATCTTGTGAAAAATGGAGATTACTTTCTTTCTGTCAAAAACTTGAAATGTAATTTGAAAACACATTATATATCTTGATAAAGTTCTTATTTTCAGTAGATAATACTCCGACAAGTCTTTTGTTACTTGATTATTTTGATTTTGACTCCTGTCAGGTGTCACTTCTGAATTTTCTCTAGACCATCTTCTTGAGTCTCATGTGAGACTTGTGGATGTGTTTAAAAGCACTGAACATAATATGCTCATGATATTTTGATATTACTAAATATATGTGCATATGTTTTTGCATTTATAAACTCCCAAGTGTATATAATGATTTAAAATTCGTATCCAAATTTCTTGTGCTTCATTATATTACCAAAATGACTTCAAAAACCAAAGTAGATCTCCAAACAAAAATCCAAGCTTCCTACATCTAGAAAAAGACACATTATGAAATGTGTGTGCTATATTTGTGCTTCCATTCTGTCTGCAGTGCACACATGCCCACTAGTACCCCAGACCCTCATATGATTGAGTACTCTGGGAAAATCATGTGGCCTGGAACTACCTCTTTATTTTTGAAGCAAATCAGCTGAATTGCAGTGGGGCCTCCCACCGCATGCCTTATTTCTGGTTTGAAGTGTTCGTGAGTTGGTAGAGCTGAGAAAAGCTAATTCTGTCCTTTACACGACTGAATTCATTCAGCGTGTCTGCTCAAGCTCCAAGTGTGTCACTTATGATAAGGAGGTGACATTTAAAATAAATTTGGCAATATTTAATAATGACTCATATAGGCATGTTGAGAGTATTTCTAACAAGAAGTTACACTATGCACTGCTGATATTGGGACATCTGCCTCTGCCATCAGAAATTTCCATGGCATTTATTATGACGATAGGGATGTGGTTGAGTGCATTTGCTGACTGAAGTAAGGAGTGTTTTCCCTCCCCATTCCCTTCATTTTGATAAGAAGGCAATTTCTGACGGCATTTATCTTTTCTGGAGATACCAAATCAAAGCATGAAATCTCAGGTAATAGCACTTATGCTGTTAAACTGTTAGATCCAAATGAACTGGATTAAATGTGTGTTTTCAAGGCCACCACAAATGACAGACTTGAAAAAGCATCTTCATGGTACAGTGCCAATACGATGATATACTTCAAGCTATTATCAGCAAGGCTGAAAATAAAATAGCCCTGGAATATTCTCTCTGGTTTTTTGCACTGTTTGCAAAGTCTCTATCTCTGTTCTTGGCTATGTAGCTATTTGAAAAATAATCAGCTTCTTTGTTTCTTGATGCCAATATAAATGAGTGTGAATTAGACATTGGGTTAGAGACTGACCAGTCTCTTTGGTGGTCTTCCAAGATTTTACACTTCTGAAATGATGGGAAAGATGGGTTATCTTGATTCTGGCACAGTGTTTATGGGTTCCTGGCAAACTCCAGAGCACACTGAGGATCCTAGCATCTTAACTCCAGGAAGAGAGGCCCTGGTGAATCACTCCTTGGGGAGGCTGGTGTCAGTTGTTGACAGGGCAATTTCTGTAGTCTGCTGAAACTACAGAATTTCAGAATGTATCGGTTAAGCATTATGTTGCTCTTACATAGAATCATGAGTCAGATTTTCAGGCAGACGTGTGCAGACCATTATAGGTACTCAGAGGTGTTCATGTACAGTACTGTTACAAAACAAGAGAAATAAAATAGATACGTGAAATGATTTAGGTGAATTCACTTTCCAGAAATGCATGATCTGTTTGACTGCTGAGTAAGCTTATGTGGTTACCTCAAAGCTGTGTTGAAATTAGGTGAGATCAGTTTCAGCCCTAGTAGGAAGAAAAGGAGGAGGGAGATGGTGTGTGTAAAACCAGATGATGGTAAGGAAACAGACTTCTCCAAGGTCAGAGGTTGGGGCTTCATATTGATAAGCACTTAGCAGTTTTGCCAGACGTTGCCAAAAGGCCTACCCAGTTCAATGCTCAGCCTGCTCAAATGTCTCTTCATTGGAGGTCAGGTAATGTGGACTTGTGTGCCACCACTGTACAGCTGAGTCACGCAAAGTTATGCAGAACTGAAACGGTTCACTGCATGCCAGAGGTATTCTGTGGATTAAAGACTGGCTTGCTTTTGATGAGCTTTTGAGATATAAGCAGTGGTGGTTCTAGTCTACATAACTAGATATGTAGAATATCCTTTGCAAGGTTAAAGTTGCCAAATTCATGCAAAACGGGGTATGTTTAAGATGCATTCTGTGATTTGAAATTGTTTATGTTGATCCTGGTGGTAGAAGGTCTGACGTTATCCAGTTTCATTGGGAAATTGCATTACCCTCCAGTACTTCACCTGGACTTCCTGAATATTTTGAACCTGTTGTTTTTATACTCTTAATGTTTAAAGTTACTGTTGTGGATTGGATTTTTAGTTTAGTTTCTATAGATGATGTTTGTAGTTTTAGATGCAAAAAGGTGAAGAGTAAGTACTTCGAAAACAAGTGGCTCTACTCTGTAATGTGATCAACTTTCATCAGGGCTTTTTTGGCTACCATTAATGGCATTGCATCCTAGATCTTGCAGATTACTTCTCTTTGAAAAGTCTTAAGAGAGCTGATTGACCAGGTGCAGTTCTTAAGGCCTCTTCAGCTGGACATGGTGAAACAAAGATGAAGTATTTTCATTTCTGAAACTCTTGGTGGAAGATATTGTCAGTATGGGAACCAGCTTTTCAAACTAGAGCAGTGAGAATTTGCATGTGTGTCTTAAGGACATTATTGCCTTTTCAGATTCATTTATATGCTCTGTAATCACGATGTCTGTTTAAAATATAAATGGTTTTGAGCTTATTTCCGGTGTACAGGAGGATATGGTTTGAGAATTTAGCTTTCTGCAGCCAGATGGATTATAGTGTTGCTAAGGAAACAGACTATAAATGAGGTGGCAACTGGGTGTCCCTAGAATATCAGACTGCTTGAAGCTGATATTTTAAACTCATTTAGGTGGGTAGCTAGATGATGTGATGAGAAGTTAATTTCCTGTATTTTATGGTTTGTTAATTTTAATTACTTTATTAGTATTTACAAAAGGTACCTTAACTTCCCACTCAAACTACCTGGCATGTGGGTCACGGAACAAAAAATTGCTATGGAAGTTAGAAAATGGACAGAAGCTGTACAGAGAAACAGGTTCTTAAATAATCGTTCAAACTACTGACGAGTGGATAGGTAACAGTGTAGAAAGACTTGGCAGCAGTACGGTCTGACTGGGAAACTGATATGAGGAAGTGAGCTGAGTTGCTTCAGAGTACTTGGGAAAGAACAGAGCTTCTACAGGCCTGGTCAAGTTACAGGTTTTGAACTTCATATATAAACATCTGTATTATAGTTATTTGATATACATACATGAAGTTGCTCAGAGCAAAGGAATTGAATTGGGGTTTTGGTACTTGCTCTGCCCAAGAAGATACCTGGCTCTTTTTTCCTAGTGATTTTGCTGAAAATATATCAGGTTTCCAGACCAGGGTTAATGACTGGTACAGCAGAGATAGTGTTTTTGGGGTTTTTTTCCTTACCAGTGAAAAGGGCAAGCATACCTTAGCCATTCTAGCTAAGCTTGCAGCTGATTGGGATAAAGACTTAAGTAAGCTGAGCCTGCATGACAGATAACAACCTCTCCTGTTGATAAGGTGGACTGGGAGGAGGACAGGCGATGTTTCAGTCTGCGGAGCCTCAGAAACTTGCCTTAGCTACTTCTATAGCAAAAAGGTCTGGAGAGTTCTTGGTAAGACTGAAAATGGTAAGAATTTGCCAAGCAAAGACAGTTTGTAAGTTAAATATGAAGTGAAAGGCTAGGGAAGGTTTTCAGATATGTACAGGTGGTTTGTAGAGTTTCCATTCTATGTGTTGTAAATTGAAAAGAAAGTGTTTCCAGTAAAACACATTCTGGAAAATGTGTCATTGTTCCAGCAGTTTAAACCTTCTCAACGTGCAGCATTTGAACTGTTATTTAGAGTATGTTTGAGAGAACTGTTTCTGGTCTTTTCTGCCAGGTAGGCAACAGAGATCTTTGTGGAGATAGCATTAAGGCACTATAACTTTTCCCTCCGTGACTGTCAAAGGATTGGATTTATTGTATTTATATGACTGCTATCGGTTTGCATACAGGTCAGGATCTGCCACTGTCTCTCCACTGGATCAGTAGCTAGGCACAGACTAGAACTTCATGGCATATAAAACATGACTTTTCCTCTATAATCACCCCTTTGCAGAGAGGCTTTGGAACTGAGCAAGTTTAGGTGTCCTGATGGCTGATTTTTTCTGATGCCTTGAATCTTCCGTATGAGTCACTCTGTGCTCACTGTGTGGTGGAAGAAGCAGTAGGACCCATGAGAAAGCTGGGTCTTTAGAAGAACTTTTTTCTTCTTTTCTCCTGAGCTGGAAATACAGGAGAAGCATAACTTCTGATTTTTTTGTTTTTGATGTCTTATGCTGAATAATGTTAATTTCAGCATTATTGTTGGTGTCTATAAAGAGATTTATAGAGAGCATAGAGGCAAGGGTTTAATTTTCTGATCTCGTGGCAGATGTCATTGCACTTGTTTTCTTATAAATCATGCCCATAACTTTGAGTTGTTTGTGACTTTTGTGTGTTTCGGTGTTTTAGAAGGTTGATAGAGTCTCCTGGTCTGAATTTTTCAGCTGTTACTGAACAGTTGTAATTGAATTAGAAGTTATATGTTACATTTTTGCTATTTAGAGTTATTCTGGGTGCAGGATGATAAATTTAATACCGTATTTTATCAGATTCAATTTCATATCTAAATAGAGACAAAATAAACTTCTCCATAACTGAGGAAACACTTTTTATTATTATTATTTGCAAAATTCATTAGTTGAGCATACTTAAACAGCCTTTGGTTGAGTAGGGAAATATGATCTTTAGCTACAAAAATGGAAAACAACAGGGAATAATGGATTGCACCTTTCTGGTAAGGTAATACTTCTCTTTGTAGGTTTGAGGGATTTGGGATGTTTTTATTTTTCAGTGGGTTTTTTGGGGTTGGTTGGTTTGTTCTTTTTGGGGGTGTGGTGTTTTTGAAGATTTTTGGCTTTTTATTTCTCTACTTTTTAAAAATAGTGTGAAAATCCCTAATTTATTACTGAAGGAGCTTTTTCTTAAGAAAGAAACCTCTCTTAAATACAAAGTTCTTAAACTCAGAACTGCTGTAGCTACCTGTGGAAGGCATTTGATTTGGTCTTCTGTTTGTTTAAAAGGTCTCAAGTAGCACGGAACTAATGAGTATACAAAAATCCCTTCGATTAGCTGTTAATTTATTTATAACAAGGAATTATAAGGTACTTTAAAAAAAGTGTTCCTTAAAAGGATTTGAGTTCTTCAGTTGATGCACATATTTGTTTGCTTTGCATTTTTATAATTTAAAAGCCCAGAAAAAATTGAAGTACTGATCTCTTGTATTATATAGAAAAAAGTGTGCTTTAAAAATCATCAGACTAGCTCATTTAAATGTTTTAGCTTGCAAATGTAATCAATTTTTTTTATCTCTTTGGGATGCATGTTACGAGCCCTGCTTGTTGGGTCTGTACAGAAATTGTAAGTGCCTCGTGCAATTGTTATTGCATAGGGTCTGAATATCTGGTATATGTCATCTCACCCTGAGACTTGTCCAGATGGGAACTCTTAATTTAACTGTCTTTTGATCTCTAGTGTGAATAGATTTCTGACTAGGATTGTTTCTCCAAAATGGTTGCTGTCTTAAAAGTTTTATTCCAGTTGGCTAGCATAACCCAAAAATAATTCTGAAGCTATCAAATCAATTAGATGATACAGATAACTCCAAGAATTCTGTAGTTTATTTATTCTCTGTTACAATAATAACATGTAGCTCATTTTAATAGATTTTTTTTTTATTAAACATTTTATGTTTGTCTATGGTTGAAGAGAGATGATAATAAGTATTGGAAATATATACACGTGTATATGTATGAGAAGAAAACTTATAAGTAAGCATATAAAGTAAATCTTTGCTTAGTTCACAGCTAAATCTTGCCATTGTGGCCTTTGAGTACTCTCAGAGCAGGATGCTGTGAGTAGGGGTCACCTCATTTGACTTGCTACCAGCACCTCTTCCATGTGAGCCAAGTGCCAGGAAGTGAGATCCATAACGCCTGTATTGCAGCAGCAAGACTCCTGGGCAGGCACAGAACTTGGCTCTAGCATGACCTGAATCCCTGAGGGAAAAACAGAAGCAGGTCTGATCGCTTTTCTCCAGGAGCTAAATCAAATCCCAGGAACTTGTGCAAAGAGTGTACACATCTGGTCATTCTAATCACTTTTTCACTACTATCCCTGCATCTTTTTGTAAAGAGATAAATTTTTGTTAAAATAAATTTTGTTTCAAGAAACAGGCATGTTTCTATGGGAGAGACAGCTTATATTCCACCAGTGCAGAGTGCTGCTGCTGGCATTACCATTTTTATAAAATGAATTTTTTAAGCCCTTGCTTACAAAAGAAGAAAGTATGCTAACAGCTGTTGTCCAAACTACAGACAAAAAAAATCATCTTTGCTTGTTTTTAGCAGAAGGCAATGCAATAGTGTATATTGGGTATACTGGCTCGCTACAGAGGAAGTAAGAATGATGTAATGCAAGGAGCCTTTAGATCTTTACCTTAAGGTATATGAAAGTGGAACATTTTCACAGAGCTCAGTCTTTCATTCAGAGAATATAGTAGAGAAGTTTCTGTAGTTGAAAAGCCAAAATAGCCTCAGGACAACTCTTTCTGACTTGAAGCAGACTTTTTTACTTGCTTATTATCTTCTGATGGACTGACTCTTTTGTGAAGGATGTAAGCTTTCAGTATTTCACTTCATTGTTGCCTGTGGTTCGACTTAGTATCCCAAGAAAATGTTAGGAAAACTTGATAAAATATGGCTGCAGACTAGGCATGAGGAGACGCAGAGAATTGTCAATAAAGTACATAGCAAAATTACAACTAATTTGAAATGCAATTTCATAATATTTCTGATCTTCTCTAGGCTCTTGCTCAATCTTTAATGTAATCTGAATACTTATGGACAACACCTTTAAGTTTGATTATGTTTAAGGTCTCTGTGATTTTTAGTTCCACTGTTTCAGTTCTTTGGAAATGACAGCTCCTGGTTTGGGGAATCAAAGTAAGATGCAAATTTTTCTCAGTAAGCACGGGTTTTGCAGCATTCTTGCTTGTGGCACAGGACAGACTGTCTTGAATTAAAATACCTCTTAGTATGTAGAAGCTAAATCTACATCTTAAGCCTTCTTTTGTGTTCCCCAGCATCTTATAGCTTCAGGCTAAAAATGTGAAGCTTTTAAGTTTGCTTGCTAGGCTCTGTTTTAGTCCAGTCTATTCCTTCTGCTTTGGGACTGGGGAGCTGGGTTCAGGAATAAGTGAATGAAGGAGGAAAAGGTCACGACTAGCCTATCAGTAGCTCTGCCAGATCGAAACACTGATATTACCAAGGTTGTAATTCCACAAGTAGAGCTCTTTGCAGGATCAGGAGTCCTTGCACTCAAATTTCATGCAGGGTTACGAAGCTTTTCCTCTCTGTTCTTAGAAAAAAGTCTGACTAATCATTTATAATGGAGTGGAAAAAAAAAATTAATTATGAAACAGTGTTAACCCTTAACTGTCAGCAGAAAACTACCCAAAGCAATCTTGCCCAGCAAGCTCTGCAAGATACTCTAATTTAATAAAATTTTCCAGATTTACTTTGAGAAAGTACTTCTGTTTTTTTCCTTCTTGCAGGCTTGAAGTGAAAAAAATTCCTAGTTCATGGTGATGTTTCAGATACTTGTGTAAATTGACTTTAAAGATACTTTTATTTTAGTGAGAGTTGGGAATATTTTCTATGATCATGTAAGTAGCGATTGAAAATGGCTCTTGTGTCAGAGGATGTGCTTGTCTGGTAGGAAGATCTTACAGGTTATTGAGGTATTTAATCTTGTCCAGGCTCCTACAAACATATTCATTTCTTTGGCACTTCAGAAAGCAGAAGAGGGAAGATTACCAGTTTACCCTCACTAAAGAGGGAGCAAACCCAATGGAGAAAGTCTGTAATAATCCAATGGCTACATTTTATCTCTTTTATACATAGGTTCCTCTTTTTTCTGTGGAATAAATGCGAAGACTGAATTCTTGTGCTCATGGAAAACAACTTGTATTAATAGATTATCAGAAAAATCTTTCAGACACCAGCTTCCCTTGTGGCTAGATAATGTGTTCTGCAGACGGCAGATGTCTCAGCAGACTCCAGTCTGGCAAATCAAGCCTTATGTTTTGGGTCTTTGAAGTCTGTGTTGAGTTGGCTGCAGATACAGCAACTCAGCACTGAATGATCAGAGGGGTCAGTACATAATGGGCAGTCTGGAGTTCAGCTTGTTGTTGTTGCTTCCCTTGCTGGAGGCCGTTGTAAACTCATTGGCTGGTTTGTCCTTCAGCCCCTGTGTACATCATTTATTTAGAAACCTGTTCCTGAAGGATCTTGATATCTTTTGTTCCAGTGTGGAGGTGACTTAAAGATGTTCTTAAAGCTTATTCTTGCAGATATTAAGTTCTGTAGCCTTTTAAAAACATGCATGTAAACTCATGACAGAATATGCAGCTTTTTAACTATGTTAGGCCCAGTTTGCAGAACTAATTTAGCTATCTGATTAGCTGTGTGATGATGATTGATTGGTACAGGCACATGTAAAGGAAGGTTTATTCTTCCTCTGTAGACCTGTTTTCTTGTCCTTTGTTTTTACAATCCTGTTATCTTTGCTGTTTGGGGAAAATTTATTTTCCTTCTTTATGATGCTCAGTAGTAGATTTAAATGTTATTGTTTTGGGCGTCTTTAAGGACATAAAGATCAGGATCCTGATGGTTAAGGGTAAGAATTAATTTTGATACATCCCGTAAGACTTATGGCAGCTGGCTGCTGTGTGCTTGTCTACAGGTGAAATAAAACATAGCTGAATGAAACCTGATAAGACGTGTTACTCCAACCCTGACAGATACAGTATGAAATGGTGAGATTCCTACGATCCACAGGTGATGTAGCTGAGAGTCTCTGGTTTGATGAAACTTTGATGCCTTAGTCCTTTCTGTACCTTCTGCCAGAAGGGGGACATGCAATCTGCCTTCTGTCAGGATACACAGCATATTCTACTTCTCCCAGTAAAAATAAAGTTTTATTACAGGGAAAACTTTGCTATTCTGCTCCTGTCCTGCCTTGAATGTAAATATGTCACTTTTTTTTTTTGACAGGTTATTTGGGAGAACAATAATTAGCTGAATAAAACAGCACAAGATGACTTATGATTCCTGCTCTTCATGGCAGCCTATCTGGATTGGTATGCTTTTGGTTTTGTGTGTTAGTTTTTTGGGGTTTTTTTTTGCTACACTGACATATAGAGATTGCATGCATAATTCAAAGATCCACTTAAATTTTAGGAATCCAATCTTTTAGGAAGCTTTCAACTTCTTAGTTGCATGTTAATAACTAGGCAAAGGTTATTAATTAAAATAGTATATTTTCAATAATGTTCAATGTTTACTGTTGCTCAAGGTATACAGTACTCATTCAGCTCTTCATCATGGTTATGGTTAATGTGACCATAGAACTAGTGGGAAAGTTAGAAGTCAGGGGAAATATGACAGAACTAGAAATGAACCTAGAACTGCCCAAGTCCTTTCACATGATCTGCAACTTGAGAACATGATTTTTCCCAAGAGCTAAGATAATAGAATTGTTTTTTACATTTTGAATATTTGTGGTTTACAGTAGTGATAATGATTGCCATGACTGACGTTTCTTGACGGTTAATGGCTCTCTGAATTAAGGTCATAAGGAAATATCATTGAGAGGGCAATTAGTTGTACTGAATGACCCAAAGCAGAGGTCACTGTTTCCCACACTACTTCCCTATGAAAATTGCCACAGCAGTGTTTATAGAGTGGAAAAAAGAACAATTTCCTAAATTAAAGTAATGCCTCTTGTGAACAGCTTTATGGGTCATCTACTCATGCAGTGTACTTGATTAGTTTCAATTTAGGTTATATGTAAATAGGTATTAAAATTGAAAACTGCTAGTTCCTTTTAGGTGAGTAAGAACATTGTCCCTGCTGCTTTGTGCTCTGACTCATTCTGGTGCACTGGTGTTAGCAGAAGGGATTCCATTGTAACATCTTCCTGCCTCTCCTTAATTGCATAGGGAACAATGCTTGATTCGTATTTAGAGGGATGTACATCCTGGGCTGCTTTGTACGATAATGTGGTGTTGGAGAGTACATACTCGAGTATTTTCTTGTGGCACATAAATTCTTTGGAAAACAAAATAAGCCCATGTCCTTCATGCTTTTTTTTATTGTTTTTCCCCTAAGAATATTTTGCTTTTTAAATGTTCTTTATGTTGCAAAAAATAATTTTTTGCCAAAGTTTGCCTGTAAAATGAAACCATTAATAGGAACTATAAAGCATGCAGAAGCTTCTGGGACCACTTAAAATATCCCAAAGAATTAGGATCACTGTTCCAGGCAGTGCTGCCTTCAGGTTTCTGAATAAGAATCATTTTTGCATGCTGAATTTTGATGCTGGTCAATGTTGCCAATACATGCTTGTTTTTAGCAGACAAATTTAATAAGTCATTGAACATTTTGGCAGCTGTTCATAGTGTGTTCTGATCTGTGTTAAACTTAACTGTTATTATGGCACTCTTATGTTCCCCCTTTTGTCTTTTTTGGAGTTCCTGGCTTTGACTGATGTCAGCTTTGTATATAACATATAATCTTTTATTTCCAGTTGAGCATGCTATCCAAATTTTGCACAGGAACCTTTTAGCTTCTAAAGCTGTTAAAAACAGACGCCATAGTTCTAGCAATAATTATACTTGATGAATGGAATTTGTGTGTTATTTAGCTTTAAGTATGTACTTCATTGAAATTGTGTCTATTATGTTCCATAAAAAGAAAGTTGTGTATGAGTGAGAACCTTGCTTGAGAGAAAATGTGCATACACAGTAAATTTCAGCACTGAAATTGAAAAAAGTGATTGTATGAAACTTTTTTGCATCTGAAAAGAATCTGTTAGAGTACATGTTCCAAAAGTGAGAATGCTGTGACGAAAAGGTGCCTATCTGCCTCTTGCTTGAGTACCTGACCATCAGTAGACTTACCCATTTAAACTATCAAAGCATGGTTGTCTTTTACAAGCTGCGTGATTACTATTCAGTGAGGACTGGGGCTTTGAAATGACAGGATTTGCCTTTCTCAAAGAGCAAGTGAGGACTGAAATGCTGTTGCTCTGAAATTATCTCATTGGTTTCTTTCGTCTTATATTTCTATCTTTACATAATTTTGGAGAAGGGTAAGAAGAATGGTGGAGGCACATGTTTAATTATCGTGTGCATGCTCATGGAAGAAGGCCTTTAAGTAGAGAGAAAAAAAAAGGAGAAAAATTTATGTATGGTGGCAACAGAATGGAAGCTATTGAGTTTATTGGCTGAATTGGTCAGTCACTTCCATGAAGGATGATAGCCAAGAAAGAGCATTGTCTGCAGGTTAGGTAAGTGTAAATCCAAATCGAAGCATGCAGATTCTGTGTGCACTGCACACACTTCATACTCAGAGTGATAAACAGAACACAGAGAAGAGTACTGCTGGAAGCCATCAGGAAGCAAGGAGCACAGGAGCAACATGGAATCCAAAGCCTGCAGTCCTTTTACTAGGTTAGATGCACAAAAGGGGATGTAGCTATTAGCATAGAGAGCTGGGATGGTGGGAGAACATGTGTGAAATTATTTTTTTTTCTTTGTTTTTTTGGATTTGTTAGGAATAAACTGTAGAGTTTGTGAGTCCTTTGTCCTTTGCTGTGTTCTGGGTGCTACTGACTTGAGAAATGCAGGGTAGCACAATCTTTATCAATGTATATAAATACTTGAAGAGAGGATACAAAGAGGACAGAGATAAGATCTTTTCGGTGGTGCCAGGTGATAGAGGCAGTGGGCAGAAACTGAAACAGGAAATTCCCCGAGTATCAGGAGACAGTTTTCTCTACTGTGGCCCTCTACTAGGCAGCCCTGCTTGAGCAGAGAGATTGGAGAGGTTGGAGAAGATGATCTCCAGAGGTGTTTTGTGATTTCTTTGACTTTTTCTATTCTTATGAGAGAGAGCAGTCATTCACTTTCCCTATGTCACTAAAAACTTGGTAGACCTCTATGATCTCTTTTTTCAGTTGCTTTTTAGTAGAGATCAAGTGGTGCAGAACTGAACATAGTACTGAAAGAGATGCCATAGATGTATATTTTAGCAGGTGGTGTATCTAAATATACGGTATATATAGCTGGCTCCTGGTTTTCTTCTCAGTTCCTTTGCTAACAATTCTGAACACATGGCTGATGTTTTCCTAGAGCAGACTATGAAAATTTGAAGATCTGTTTTTCTTCTGGGTAGTAAATATTGGTATAGCAACTGTTACTGTGCAGATACTTTTTTCAGTACAGGCATAGCTTTATCTCTAGCGCTGAATTTTGTGGGGTAGATGGTTAGCTTGCCACTAACTCTTGAGAGAGCCCTCTGTATTTTTTTATAGTTGACCTTTGTTTTTATTAAATTGACCTGAAAAACAGTTTGTGTTCATCATCAGCAAATGTCATGGTTTTGCATTTCCCTCTTCTCTGTAGATTAAAGAGCTTGAACCCCAGTAAGGATTTTATTTGTAGGATCATTCTGGTGATCTCTTCTCTCTATAAAACTAACTGCTCCTTTTTTTTGTTTCCTATGTGAAACTGATTGTCTGTAGGAGGGTTTTACATTTATGTAATGGCAGATTAGTTTCTTTTAGAGCCTTGGTGGAAAGACCCATACAAGTCAATCAGAAGTGTAGAAGTTACCTTTGCTGACTTATTACTTACACAGCTTTAAAAGATACTACCCTAGGGATCTAATTTTCTTGCTCCAAGATTTTAAGTCCAGAATTATTTGTTGAATTTATGTTCTTTTGCAGTCTCTGTAGAATGCTACAGCTTCCTTTCCTTCATGGTGTTCTCAGCTTGTGGAATCATAAACCTCAGTGGAACTTTGGGTGAGATTTTCTTGTTCACTGCTAAAATATTTCTTATTTATTCTGGAAAGTTCTGTTAACCTTTTTCCTGTTGGTTACATATTTTATTCTAAAAATGTTAAAGACTAGTAGAGGAAAAGTTTATATAGATAAAAGAAAGAAGAGCTTTGGCTAGTATAGATGCTTTAGCATGTAATTAACATTGAGGTTTTCTCTAATGGAGTTAGTGTAAAAATAAAATTTAAAGAGAAAGAATGGAGAGAAAAAATCTATTATAAAGTCAATGGAATTGGTCATTTTTGCAAAATATTAATGTCGATAGCTTTATATACTTTTCTGAGTTTTGCAATCTTTTAAATACAATAGGAAAAAATAGAAAATTATAACTTTTGTTCAAGCAGTAAGACCTCCAGAAAGTGGACTTTTTATGACTCTCTATTGGATTTGTGTGACAGGGTTTTGGTAGTGGGGAGGCTACAGGAGTGGCTTGTGTGAGAAGTTGCCAGAAGCTTCCTCTATGACCAGTAGAGCCAATGTCAGTGGAAGGGACCCATACGTGAATGTTCAAGAAAAACTGCAGCCTGTGGGAAGGACTTGTATTGGAGAAGTTCATGGAAGACTGTCTCACATGGGAGGAATCCACACTGGAGGAGAAGAAGAGTTTGAGTCTTTCCCTTGATGAGGAAGGAGCAGCAGAAAAAACGTGTGATGAATTGACTGCAACCCCTGTTCCCTGTCCCTCTGTGTTGCTGGTGGGGAGGAGATAGAGATAATTAGGCAGAACCTTAAACTCAGCAAGAAGGGAGGGGTGGGGTGAAGGCGTTTCTAACATTTAGCTCTATTTTCTCATTACACTACTGTGATTTAATTGATAATAATTTAATTTCCCGAAATTGAGGTTTTGCCTGTCATAGTAACAGGTGGTTGATCTCTCCCTGTTCTTACTTCAACATACAGGCCTTTTGTAATACTTTTTCTCCCCTGGCCAGTTGAGGAAGGGAGTGAAAGAGTGGCTCTTGTGGGCACATGGTGTCCAGCCAGGATCAGTCCACCATGAGAGTCAATTAAATTAGGATGTTTATAATAATGTCTTTTTGTGATACCATTGAAAATTAAAGGACACAGAGAGGTTAATCGTTTATCTGAAATAAAAATGCTGATGGTAGTCTGGCCCTGGAAATCATCTAGTGATAGAGCTTGCAGATAGTCAGGGAATGAAAGGAGCAGGTCATAGTGCCTATGTTATTTGATGAATCTTGACAGCAGCCTGAGCAGGCTTGCTTTCAAATTGCTAGAAGTTCAAACTGGGGACATAGATTAAACTTTGTTGTCTTACAACAAGGTTAATTTCTTTGTTGGTGAAGTATCCTATACAAAGCTTGTGGTCCTTTGTGTTCATAAAAAGCATTTCTTCCTTTCTTTATTTTTGCCTGACAGTGATACTAAACAGAACCTGCATAAATATTGTGGGCAGGGTTTGTGCTACTGTAAGGTGCTTGTGTTAGTAGCACAAGCTTGTCATTGTGTGCAGAGATGGAGAGATTGCTCTCTGAAGATGCCTTTATCCCTTTTCTAATGATAAACATGAAAACAGCCAGAAGGGATTATTGCAGACATCAAGAATGAATGAGGTGAAGCCCACTTTATGTTCTGGCTATAGTGATCGTTTTTTGAAAAGGGCATAGAATCCTTCTGGTTTCCAGCTTGATCAGATGCCAGTGTTCTCTTAGAGTGTTTAATTTAATAGTCCAAGACAGAGGGGAGGAACTAGTACTGAAAAGAGAGAGCTCTCAACTCCTTTGCATTTTATTTAAGAATATGTACATACAAATATATGTAACAATATAGTACTAGTAGTAATAATGCATCAAGACAGTGCTTGTAAATTATAAAAGGAAATGTTGCATTGTGTCAGTACCTATGGGGTCTGCAGGAGGGCTGGAGAGGGACTTTCTACAAGGTCAGGGCAATGGTCTTAAGCTGAAGGATGAGAGATTCACACTAGATATTAGGAAGACATTCTTTAGTGTGAGACTGCTGAGGTGCTGGTACAGGTTGCTCACGGATGTTGAGGCACTGGTACAGATTGCCCACAGATGTTGTGCATGTCCTGTACCTGGAAGTGTTCAGGGCTACGTTGGATGGGGCTCTGAACAGCCTGGTCTAGTGGAAAGTGTCTCTGCTAGAGCAGGGGCATCGGAATTAGATCTTTACAGTGCCTTCCAGCCCAAACCATTCTATTACTATAGTGACAAGGGAGGGAGTCCAGCAGGATGTCCAAGGATTATATTTACAAGGAAAAAGAGAGCGCATGCAGTTAAATTATATAGGATACTAAGATGAACTAACAAAAACATGCCCAGACCAGTGGAAGCTGGAAAACTTACTGCCAGAGGAAGAGTTGTAGTGACCAAAGAAGTGATGGTTTCCTGCACCATAATGTGAGTCAGCCCCTAATGAAACAAATCGAGAAATTATTTTATCTGTGGATGAGTTATTTCATAATAACAGGCTAGGATGTTTTGCATGTTTTTCCTGACATGTCTGATGTGGATGACTGACATGGAGCCAAGAATTCTATATTATGAGCCAAGAATTCTATATTATGTGCAATAACTTGGATAAACAGGCTTTCAGTGCTTACCAAACAGGCAAATGGGCAATACACTGGTACTATTTAAGCTATTTAGAAATTTTATTAAAGTTTCCACCTGTAGGCAATTTCAAAACAAAGTAACAAAGTTAGTTCAAAAATTATGAGATTTAAATAAAAATACTTGTTTGATTTATTCACTCTTAATCAGTGAAGTTTGTTTTCAAACACAAAAGTTCTCAGTCTTGGTAATGGTAGAAAAAAAGCGTGGTGAGTTGAGAGTATTTTACAGTATCAGAAGGACTATGGGAATACGACCTATGAGAAAAAGGCCAAATATTACGAGACTCCCATGTTTGGTGCTTAAGTAAATTGTGTCAACCTGAAGTGTAAAGATATATTAAGGATACTGTTCTCATTAAGATAAGCTGAGCAGTCATTAGGTTCCCACTGGTTTCAGAGAGTTTTACTTTGTGTATTTACATGTCTTTCTTCTTTTTCAGATGGAAATACTGACATGAACTTAAGAACTTTGATGCTTTCAAACGTTGAATTTTGATTGTTACATGACCAGTTCAAAATACTGCCTGAACAAGATGAAATGCCTTGAAGACCTTTGGTTCTGTTTTCATTTTTCCTGAAGCAATGGTTTTCTCAGCAATGTTGACACTGGCCCACTCTGGGACCTCAAATACTACTTTCATTGTTTATGAAAATGCCTATACGAATTTTACCACTCCCCAGTTCTTGCTTCACAGTGGCACAACACAGCCATTGAGATATAGTTCAGGTGCTGTGCTCACCACTGAGAGAACTACTTTCCTGGTAAACACCACAGCTATCCTGCCATCACAAGAAGTTTTCAGGAGCTTGAGTTTGCCACTCCAGATCATTCTTTCTGCTGCTATGATATTTATCCTATTGGTTTCTTTCCTTGGAAACTTTGTTGTCTGCCTGATGGTCTACCAGAAGGCAGCTATGCGATCTGCAATTAATATCCTCTTAGCAAGCCTGGCTTTTGCAGACCTGCTGCTGGCAGTGCTGAACATGCCATTTGCTCTGATAACAATCATTACCACTCAGTGGATTTTTGGGGATATATTTTGCAGAGTTTCTGCCATGTTCTTCTGGCTTTTTGTCATAGAGGGGGTAGCCATTCTTCTTATTATTAGTATTGACCGATTTCTTATCATAGTTCAGAGGCAAGATAAACTGAACCCCTACCGTGCAAAGATTCTTATTGTGATTTCCTGGGCAGCATCCTTTGTTGTTGCATTTCCGTTATCAGTAGGGAATCCTAACCTGCAAATACCCTCGAGAGCACCTCAGTGTGTTTTTGGCTACTCTACAAGCCCAGGTTACCGAGCCTACGTGATAATTATCTTGCTAATTTCTTTTTTTATTCCATTCCTGGTAATGCTGTATTCTTTTATGGGCATACTCAACACCGTCCGCCACAACGCGGTTCGTATCCATAGCCACCCTGATAGCATATGTCTCAGCCAGGCCAGCAAACTTGGTCTCATGAGCTTACAGAGACCTTTTCAGATGAATATTGATATGAGCTTTAAAACTCGTGCCTTCACAACCATCTTGATTTTGTTCCTTGTCTTCATAGTCTGTTGGGCACCATTCACCACTTACAGCCTTATTGCCACGTTCAACAGCCACTTCTACTACAAGCACAACTTTTTTGAGATAAGCACTTGGCTCCTTTGGCTCTGCTACCTCAAGTCTGCACTGAACCCGCTGATTTACTACTGGAGGATTAAGAAGTTTCATGATGCATGCTTAGACTTGATGCCCAGATTTTTCAAGTTCTTGCCACAGCTCCCTGGCCACACAAGGCGGCGCATCCGGCCCAGTGCCATCTATGTGTGTGGGGAGCATCGCTCGGTTGTTTGAAACTGCGGTGGTTTTGACAATGATTGTTGTGTGCTGGGGTCATTTGTTTTTAGGTTTTAGGCTGAATCTTGTTTCATTTGGCTTTTTCAGTGTGGCCATATCTTATAACTTAATTAAATTTTCAGTACTCTGTGCAATTTTGGGAAGATAGAGGGAGGGAGCGGGATTGGCTATAGTTGGGTTTACTACTAGAATACAATGTAACCAGAATAACAAATGTTACCTCTAGGATTCCATGGAAATCCATTCTTTTAATGAAAACTGTATTTGGAACATCTTATCAGATTCATGCTTACTAGGCCTACAATTTTATCTAATTGTAGGAACCTTTTTTTATGCTGCTAAGATACGGTGTATTTCGTTGGTGTAATTTTTTTAAAAAACTGTTGCTGCTGTCTACCCATATATTAGAGCCAAAAAGTCTCATTAGATTATTTCTATCTAATTTAATGATATTTCAGAAGTTTTCATGGTAACATTAAAAACCTTTTTTTTTTTAATATTTCCATTAATATTTTGTGCACTTTACAAAATTTACTATATAGTTTGTTGATTTGAATATTTTGTTCTATATTGAAAGTGTATTATTATTTCTCTTATCATTTGTTATATTGGTGAATTTCAATGAAAGACCCATGTAAGCTCTAGGAGGGTGATTTATGTTGGTATAGCTACCTGTCATAGATTTTCTGGTTTTCTAACAATTGATCAAAATTACCTGCCCAGTTATTAGGAGAGTTAGAAGGAGGAAACAAAGGAATGAAAGAGAAAGCAACAAATATACCATGACCTGAGATTTAGGCTAACACATGGTTTAGAAGAAAAGTGTTCATGTTAAAATTGTTACAGGGTAAAGGGTGACTGTAGTTGTTACTTGAGGCTGTTACAAGTTATCCAAACCTGATGATATGCCTGAAAACCTATCTGAAACAGTGATTTTTGGGCCTGCAATTTATACTGTGTCGGTGAAATGTTGTTTCTGCTTGGAGCTCCTATAAGGCAAGGTGTGCTCTACACTGCTGAAATCATGCTGTCAGGCATTTGTTGGGATAGGATTAGAAATCATAGGGTAAACCAGCACACAGATAGCAAATGGACCATAGTTGAGGTTAGGATTTAGTCTACATAGTAATTACAGGGAGAAAAAGAATCCTGGACTTGTTTTACAATTTAAGTATAGGATCAAAACCATAAACAGTCACAGAATCATAAAATGGCTTGGTTTGGAAGGAACCATAAATGCCATCCTGCTCCAGTCCCCCTGCCATCAGCAGGGACACCTTCCACCAGGCTGCTCAGAGCCCCATTCGACTTGGCCTTGAACTCTTACACGGATGGAACATCCACAGCTTCTTTGGAAAACCTGTTCCAGTGCTTCACCACTCTCACATGGAAGAATTTCTTTTATATCTTTTATAAATCGACTCACTTGCAGCCGTTACCCCTTATAACAGTCAGCCAGCAGAGTTTGCTGGGGATGTAAGTTAAATTCCCCTTTTCCCTCTGATGCTACTTCACATTGATTTTTTTCATTACCTCTTTGTCTGTGTAGTGGCTGCTGCCTCAAGGGTTTACTCGCTGTTCTCATCTATTAGGCATCAGCTTCTCTCCCTAAAATGCCAAACTACCTTTCTGATTAATGTCAGGCTGTGTTGGTATCCTCATGGAAAGCAGAAAGACAATGATTCTCCTTGATGATAGCAAACCAAACTCAGATTTTTTTTTTTCAATCAGCTAAATAAATATTTATTGTGAGACAGGTAGAATTAAGACTTAGGTGTGGGCTTTGGAGCCATATCCCCAGTTCCTCTGAGGCTGGGAAGAATGCCTGCAGAATCAGCTTTTTGGGCTGTGACTGAGAACAGAGGGCTTGATGTACAACAAAAAACAACCAGAGCTGGGGTTTAGGCTTCTCTTGCTTCCGTCTTTTAGTCCCCAAAGCATGGGGACCTCTCCATTGCTCCCCATTGTACCAGAGAAGCAAAAATAATAGCAATTTTATCTACTTCTATGTATCCACACAGTACACGGGTGTATGAAGGAAATGCCTTGTCCTATGTGGGTGTCCAGGGAATGCTTGCTTCCTGAGGTTGACAAAACATTCACACCCCAGGTTTTTTTTTTAAACATCTTCAATAAAGAACTAATTTAAGTTAGCTGTGTTCTTCTTATTGACAGCTATTGGTCAAACTGTTGTCATTATTTAAATTATAGGAGTATAAAAGGAAAGACTTTGAATTCAGTAATTTAATTAAAAAAAAAAAAAAAAAGCAGCTACCAGCTGAGACTGGGTTACATATAAAGGCACCTGGAAGTGGTGATGTTATCGATGTCCATGCTTTCCCATGTTGTCACTTTTACTGATGCTATAGATTTTTCTGATCTAAAGGAGTTCCACTATAAAGCAGACTGGTTTAGTGTGTCTTTGCAGTAAGGCTTTTATTTTTCAATTACATTTACATTGACAGCACAGGTTTATGACCTGGTTAGTATGGATTTTCTGTTTCAAAGCTGTCATACCTGTTTACCTCTGAAAGCAGCAAAATTGTGCTTAGAGTTAATGTAACAGAGTGAGAGTGTACATTGTCTAAATGGCAGGAACAGGTATTTTTGCTGTCTTCCAGCTCTATGATGCAAGAGATTTGAATGTTGTAAAACACAGTAATTCAAGAAGAAGATGAGCAATACAGGAAAATGAGTGAAAATACATTCCTGAAGGAAGAGTGAAAAACATTTTTTGGGATTTTCGTGATCTCTGATATCTATTGGCTGAAAAGTATAAATTACAAACATCAAAGGCAGTTAATTTGTCTTGATAATTAAGCATTTGTTTACACTGACTGTAACAAGGTTTCTGGTCAAAGCTGCATCTACTGATCCTTGGAGAAAAGAAGCCCATATTGTGAGGCCCAAATTCAGAGGTGATTTCCATAGTGATACAGTATTCACACTTACTAAGTTTTTTTGAGGTGATCAAAGCATATAGTGAACAAAAGGGTGTTCAAAAAAAAGAAACAAGGTGGAGTAGAAGTATCCCCAGGGTAATTACGTATTTACAGAATCATTTGAGCTATTGTGTCTATGTACTGTCTTGAGAGCAGTGCCTTGATAATTACAGCTGAAGTCCTAGAACCGAGTTGAAGACCTCTGAACTGCTCAGTCTTGCTGTCTGTGATCCTGCTAAGAATCCTGCACAACCTCGCTGAGATGAGCAATGTTCAAACACATACATATTGGCAGAAGTGGGTTTCCTGAGGCAATTTAATGGTCTTGACCAAGACCGAGGATTTTAAAAACTCAGACCGATCCTTCTTGACTTTGCTGGGGAATTATAATTTTCTTCCTCTCCAGAGATCATAGTCATTACTAATCTGTATTTCCCCATGTTCTATTTTCAGACATCTTTAGTATGGAGGATTTAAATGAATGTATTTTGAAGTATGTTGCAGTTTAATTCATTCAGTCAAAGCATGCTGCTTACACAGTTCTCAATTGTACAGATCTATTGTTGAAATGATTATTTTGTACTTAAAATTGTGTATTTTTGACATTTCTTGTTACTTATGTAAAATTATTTCTGTATATAGAGAAGAAAATTGTTTTGCCTCTTATTGCTTTCTGTCACTATTTTTTTCAGTAGTATTCTTAATGCTTTCATATTTTATTTTGGGCATATGCATAAATAACTGTAAGATTTCTGAGACCATTTGAGATTTTTAATTCTTAAATCATTCAACAATTCCCTCCTTGAAAGAGATTTTTAATTTATTTTAATGTGAAAACTAAAAATTCAGAGCACAAGTTTATTGTGGTTGGAATAGTGAGGAGTATCTTAAGTCCAGTTTTCCAGGAGCCACTACTTTGAACAGGTTTGATTTTTTTTTTTTTTTTTTTTTTTTTTTTTTTTTTTTTTTTTTTTTTTTAGACTAGTAATTTTCTGATGTGGAGAAACCTTGAATTATTGTTTGAAAACGAGCTGTTAAGAAGAATGGCATTGTCTTTTCTGTACATAATACACTCATGAAAATACCTGAGAAACAACAAGAAAAAAAAGGAGAAAATAAACATAAAAATTATCCAGAAATGTAGCAAAAGTCTTTAGAATTTACTCTCTTGTTTGCATGTGCACTTGTTTCTTTTATTTAATGCCCACCTCCGTAGTTTCAAACACTTGTTTTATCTGTCTAAGAAATAACCAGGACTGCTTGATTTAGGTGGTTATGTTTAAGCCAAAATGTTTATTGTATAAAGCATTTGCAGAATCCTCTTTTTTGAGACACTGGGGTAGAGACATGTCAAGGTATCTAGAACAATTGGAATAGTATCTAGCAAGCAGAGACAGCCTAATAAGAAGGTAACTTTCCTAAAATGCTACCTGAACTGGATGTCCTACCTTTTAGCTTGCAGTAAGTAATTAAGATCATCTTGCTGTGCAATAAATAAAGGAGGCAGTAGTATTGCAGGGCATGATTCATATCAACACAAGACAGTGACCTTTATGATTCAAGTGCTGCATGTTTTTATGTGATGGATTATTCCCCATAGTAGAGTGAAAAAAATGCAGCATCTTGGCTGTTTCGGGGAAAACTTTCAGCTTGGCAATGATTTAGCAGAAATGCTGCTAGAGTAATTTCTCTAAGTGATAAAGACGTGTCCCCAAAGAGTGCCTGAAGGGGGATAGATATTTCTGGTTATTTGAAAATGGCTGTGCTCAGCTGCTGCAGAGTGCAGAATGCTGTCTCATTCTGAGACTCCATACTACTGCAACAGCCAGTTTTTCCTCCCTCATCTTCTGGTGCTCCTCCAAGGTAGCTTCTGCATCACTATGTTGCAGCACGTACAGTGGTGGCAGGAGCAGGTGGAGGTCCCCGAGCAAGCTGTGGAGGCAGCAAACCTCTCACCCCGTGCCACTCTTTCCTGTCTTGAGTTCAGGCTGGACCGTTAATGACAGGCTGAAGATGAGTTTTACCACCTCTGGTTTTAACATTAGTGCCATCATGGGAGAGGTGTTAGAGAAGGACATATGTTTGTCTCTAGTGCTAGTGCAGGATCCTTGTTTTATCCCCAGTGTTAGAAGTTTTATTCTACCTCATCTTTCTGCAACTGAGCTTCATCCATCTTCAGCCAATTCATGACTGAATAAGAATCCCTGAGCTGACCTGTGTCTCTAGGAGTGTTCTGGGCACATGATCTGCCAGTGAGCTTCCATCATAACAAAATTTCCTACAGCTTGCTCTCAAAACAAAATGGTACCATGGAGACAACCACAACTCTGCTTAAATATCAGTGATAAAACAGCCATAAGTCAGTGGCTGCACTGTGTGGTGGAGGAAAATGTGAGTTATAATGAGACTTCTTAAGTGCCCCTTGCAGAGACAGCATTTGTTTTTAAAATTGATGTATGGATATTTATGCACAGACAGTTGGGTTGTGTTGTTCTGCCTTATTGTGTGATAGTGAATGCAGCTTGATACCAAATTATTACAGTACTGATAAGTAACACAGTGTTCATAAATACCAAATTAGAACTTGTTCCTGGCTTATATTATTATCCTGTCTATATAACCAGCTTTGCCAATGTGCGGGCACAGAACATAGCAATAATGAGATACACTCCTCATTTAACCGGTGCTCTGCCTTCAGTAGGTTACTGCAATCCAAACCTCTGTGGTTGACCTGAAATAAAATTAGGCCTTTTTGCCATCGTGAGTAGAAATTCAACTAACAGTTCTCTGTCTTTTGAAAGAGAAGGTCTAGTGAAATAAATGACAGTTCCTCCACCTCCAAGAGTCAGTTAATCTGATCTCCAGAGGGGATGTAATCACAGCTGTAATAAATTTAACACTATCTTCCTTTGATTTACTAGGCTTAGGCTCTGTGTGAAAGACGGAGGAAAGTTTTTGGTGGCTGAGGGTCTTGCCTGAACACCCAGGATGGCAAGAGGGAGCCACTGAAGCCTGTATGAAAATCTCAGTGCTATAGTTTGAGCCCTGCTGTTCTTTCAGGTGTCAATGCTGCCTTTTTCTGTAAAAGTAATTTCTTTCAAAGGAAGAGAGATGAAATGACATCTCTTCCATCATCTCTTTCTTCTTTATTGACACTAACTGTGAGAATAAGAATTCTGAATTTGGTTCCCTGGACTTGGGTTTCTTTCCCTTCCTCACTGAAGGGGAATTGAAGCTATCATTTATCAGCTTGTGTTCTGCGTCTGATCTAGAGGAGATGAATGGTACCATCAGTCCCTCCTATGAACTCTTTTACCACTCCTTGGGCTGGAGAGAAAGGGTGAGTGTGGGAAGAAAGTGGGAGGATGTGCTCCTGCCACTGTTTGATGATGACGTGGTTTCAGTTTGGCTGTTGGGAGAGCAGCAGTGGAAGCCAGGCTCTTTCCATCAGTGCAGTAACTATCCCCTTCTGCTGAGCATTTAATTAGTCTTTAAAAATGAAACGGGTTTTACAGAGGCGAGAGAGGGTGCCCTTTCTGTTTCTAACTGAGATTAGGTAATAATCCACCAATTCAAGAGGTGAGGAGAGACTGTTGAAAATCCCCTGTGATCCTGAGAACAAATCACATCTCCTTCCTAATATTTTCACTACTGAATTATTAGGTTAAGGGAGTGGTCTACCAAGATTTTCTGTTTCATTTATGGACTTTTTTTGCAGCCTAAGCTGTTGGTTGAGCTCTGAAAACGCCTATGGCTGGATCTTCTCTGTGGCATAGATAATGTCAAGCCTGTTTTGTAAATTCTAGTTTGGGATGGGCGTGGCTTACTGCCATCAGTGCTGCAGCACTTCGGGACATATGCAGAAGCAGGTGTATATGATGACATACATCTCTGATATTTTAGCTATCTATAGCATAGACAGCTCCACCAATCACTTCAGGCACTTTTGCTGCCAGTGGAAATGAGTGAATGCTTTCAAGTTTTAGGAGCTCCTCTGGACGGTTACTTTCCAAAAGAAGTGAGAGAAACAGAATGAAAAAAGCCCTAAACAATTTTTTTTTTATTTGTGGTGATGACTCCACTGTAAAAAAAAGATTGGGCATTGTAGAACTTGATTCACTTCCTCTAGTGCTTCTTTATAGATAAGGTGCAAATTCCTGCACTTCTAACCATGATGTGGATTTTCTCCTGAAAAATTAAACTTGGCTCAGTTTGGTCCAATTTTTCAGAAGGAATTAGAGCCTTTTACTTCCATGTGAGAACACCTACAACGAGAGTTAGTATTGTTAAGCTAGAATGCATTGCCCTTGTATCTTTAATTACTTGGTCTTTGATATCTCATGTTCCAATGTAGGCAAGACTTTATAAAGTCACTTCTAAAATTACCCAGCCTTCTAGCATGAGTTTTTAAAGTTCTGTTAATTATTCCATTTCTGTTATGTCAAATGTAGAAATCCAGAAGACACCACTGCATAGGCTGAGTTTCTTTTATATCTATTTTGTTAGACTAGATAGAGGGAACAATGGAAGATTTTTAAGACTAAATTTAACTAAGAACAAAGCCAAGAGACTCTCTTGAGGGGACCTGACTTTGCAGCCTGTTAATTTGGGCAAATCAGAATCCTCGAAGACAGCTCTAACTGCTGGATTTCAGATTTTCTTTGGGTTTTGACAGGATTGCTCCTGCATTTCCTGATGTAAAATGCAGGAGCAATCCTTTAAATGTCGGTGTGAGTGGAAACTTTACGTGTCCTGATCACCAAGCTTCTCCAGCATCTCATTGATTTCTGTTCCTCTCATTCTGTCCCCATGAAGTTTTGTGGCCTCTTGCACTGTGGTGTGCTTCCCAGGTAAGTGGTGGGAGAGGCACTCAGATCTCACTTTGCCTCTTCAGCAGCACATGCTGAACCATCCTGCTGAGGGATAAGTCCTTTTCCATGCATCTGTCTTTTAAAAGAGATGAGTTCTTTATTGTTAAATCCCTGCCTTCCTCCACATGAACTGGAAATGTAGGATTTCAGGTAGGTGCTGTGGGGGATGGAAACAAGGACTTCAGTAGGAAGGTGTCAGTCCTGCCAAGCATTTCTGCTGAACAGCTGCATTTCTGTCACTTGGACGACCTGAGACAGCCTGCAGAGGTGGCTGACTTCACTCTCAGGGCAGCAGGTGTAGGTCCCTCCCTCTGACCCTCTCAATAGGAGTCTGCAGCAATTCTGGTGCCCTCGTGGTCCTTAACACCTCATGTTTATCACACAGCAGGAGATTTTTTTAAAACTAAAGCAGGTTTCAAGAAAAAATTTCTAGAAGTATTTTATATTGAGATAATCTGAGAAGTGCTTTTGTTAGCACACTAATTAATTAATGTGATTTATATTACACAGGAGGCCAGACTACATGACTGTAGTAACTTTTTTTCTGGCTGTATTCTGTATAAGATCCCGATTGCACTTGCATGAAACTTAATTTTATTAGTGCCATTGTCAAGGTAAGCCTGACTACTGATAGAAACTATCTTAAACATAATTTAAAGAGGACAAAGAAATTACACTTTCAGGAGGGTAATTCATCCTAGGTCGACATTGGTGGCACTTGATTCTGGAAAGTTTGCTTTTCTAATGAACTTTCTCAGAGGAATTCATTAACTGAAAACCTGTGACTAATGAAAGATGTTTTGTTCTTTTGAAGTTCAAGCTAATTTCCATGAAGGTTACTTTTACTAAGCAACAGATTCTGCAGAATGTCTCCTGGGGGGGCTGAAACTGTAATATGTACAAAGATGTAAAGCAAAACACAGTGCAAAATATCCCCAGACATGGAGGCCACAAATAGTACCATGGCCAGAGCCTGTTTTGGAGTCTTCTTCCTTGAAAGCTGTTTTTCACCAATAGGAAAGCTCCTGCAGGAACAAAAGATCAGCACGAACTATATCACCGTCTGTGGTGAATGTAATGCAAGGTTCAGCCTCTACTCAAATGTAGAGGTACACCAGAGCATGACCAAGGGGAAAAAAAATCCTAGCCCCAAATATATTCCAGCATCCATAATTCTTCAGAGAAAAGCAATCACCTGTAATATACTTCAGCGATATTAAAAGAAGAATGGTTATTCAGCTGTGAGAGTAGAGGGAAATAAAATACAGGAGCGCCTTCTTGAGTCACAAAAGATGGTGTCATCTTCTATGCAGCTTTGTGCCAGAGTAGCAATACGTACTTGCACCTTGCTTAAGTAAAAAAGCACACCTGGATATTCAGTTTTTTGAGGATAGAGATTTCATTCTGTCCTGCCAATTTACCTTTATCCACTGGCTTAGCTAAATGCAAAGTATAAATGATAAACCCAAACCCTTCAATTTCTTCCAATAACCTGTCAGATGTTTGAGGGAGCTCCTTTGGTCTTGTTTTTCTTGTGTTCAGTTTGAGTGATTCTGTAAGTGGCGTAGTTTTATAGTGTAGAATTTGTGTGAGGTGAATTTCAATATTTGTTCAATAGAATTCATAAGCTTTACAATATCATGCAACTTAACCCACTAATCATGGTACATGTGGGATATGTACAATCTGGGAATAAGTAAAATATTTGAAAATATTTTAAATAAGTGTTTGAGTTGAAAATATCTCCCCAAAGGTAAGAACAGAATATACAAAGCAGTTGTTAGCAGAGAAATCCAAATATTTTCTAACTGTTCTGATCATTACATTCACAGTTTCTTTTAAAAATATCTATTATGACACCATGAAAGAAATATGTTATTATCCAAGGTTTTATGAAGTGACCAGTGAGGCATAAGAGACACTAATTTTTAGAGAAATGAAGTCAACATAACCTTTAGTTAGATGCTTCCTTGTCCCTGGAAGTACTGAGGGTCAGCAGGTGTCTACACTTCCAGGCTATGTGAAGTAGGTTTTTTGGACATGTCTAGGAGCAGCTGTGTCCTCATCTGACTGTGATGGAGTTGCTTAAGTCACACTAAAGCCCTGCAAGTGTCCAGGATTTTAATGCAACTCCTACCTACAGAGATGATACAGTTATCTTATGCCCACTCTTTTCCTCAAGAACCCAGGACTTTAATAAAACCCATGTATTCATTACACAAGAACTTAAATTTCAGGTCTCTATTCTTCTACAGGAAGCCCTTGCAGCCATCATTAGCTCTTGTAGCAATAACTGGTTTTGGGCTTAAGGAGTATCTCAACACGGTTTAGTACTGTCCCAGGAACACTGCAGCTCATGTTTGGCTGGGTGTTCTGGGAGATGCCTTATCACATGAAGCACTATCTCAATACTCAAACAGGCAAATAAATTGAAAATAGAATTGGACTGACCTGAAGCTGCAGATAAAGGGTTATGTTCAACTTCAGGTCTTTTCTCATTTCAAACCTGAAATGGCTCACACCTTTTCCAGAGCGTTCTGTATCTTGTACATAATTTTGCGTGATGGATTTTTTTCCAGATGACTGATTCTGAATGTTAAACCTTACCCAATTGAAAGGGATTGAGATTTTAGAAAGGGCAATCTGTTTCCCATATATGAGAGTATATGAAAAATAATCAGGGACAATATACCTGTGAATCTGAACTCATTATATGTCTCCCACCCCGATCTATGTAGAAATTTTGCAGCTCGGTTTAAAGATCACCACTGCCTCTGCTTCTATTATGTGTATCAAGTGACGGGATGCCCAAAAATGAATGTGCAATTAGAAATAAGTTCTCTTCTTTAATTGTGTCGTCATTTTATGTTGTACGCTGCAAATAATTTAAGCAAGGGTTCGGAATAAATAAATCATGGGAAGTCTGATTAATTGATTACAATAAGTATTGCTTTCAGTCTTACAGCAGTAAAGATTTTGCAGCGTTGCCACAGGTCAATTGCATATCTGGAACGATACTTATATTTTATAAAAATGTTGAGAAAATTAATGATTTTCAAAATTTTGATATTAGCACTACTTTAAAATTGGTGTTAGAGTGACATAGAACAGTTATTGTTTGTACTGGCTTCAGTACATTTTGTTATATCCAAAACTATATGGAACAAAGAGAAATAGGTAGTTAATGTAGGGGAAAGTGCATAAGTATACATAATCTGTAAATTGGGAAACCAGAATTCCTTTGTTCTGCTGCTGGTGGAGTAATTATTCTCAAGAATAATTTGGCATGGAAAATTTTGGGTTATGTTTCTGCAGTAGATCCTAATTTTCTGAACTTAGGCAGATGCCAGTATGAAAGGTATGACACTCTCCAGAACTAAATAATATTTTTTATGAGTGTACTTAGAGCATGGTGCTAATAACACCAAGATTGTGGGCTCAATCCTTGTATCAAATCAGCCATTCGCTTCAGAGTTGCACTTAATGATCCTTGTGGATCCCTTTCAAATCAGAATATTCTGTGATCTATGACTGTGCATGTATGTGTACTTGCATATTTTTGTCCTCAGTGTCATCACTGTCATTTATATTTACAGACTTATCCACACTAAGCTCCACAAAATGAATCCCATAATTTAGAATTGATTCTCAAAGATAGATATGGCCACAGTGGAAAAGGGAAGGCTCTACATATTTCTTACTTCATTTTGAATATGTAAAAATAATGAGATTGCTATTGTCCTTTGTACTGGCCTTCTTCCCAGTTGAAGTGGAAAATGATGAAGCTGTCATTCATGGTGATGTAAAATGCATGTCTTGCCCAAGGGAGGTGGTACCATTTTCAAATGACCTGGTTTACTAAAGTTATTTTGGGGTGGAAGGTAAGGAGCTTGAATCATCATATCAATCACTATGACATAATATCATGATACAGGCACTGCACTTTGACCCTCTAGAGCCAATCTTCTGATTGAGGCCTGCCCTGGACAGAGGGACTAAAAGCAAGCATGCTGAAAATATAAACCTGAGTAAATATTTCTGACATGGAAGTATAATGGATCTTGTAGAGCAAAAAAACCCAAACAAACTGGTATTTTTAATGCAATGATGTCCTATATATAACTTTTCTTATCCAAACTTCGTAAAAATTTCTTAGTGAACAAGTGTCAAGAAATCAAATTTTATTTTTTTTCCAATGAACTTATCTAGCCAGTGATATTTTAATTTAACTCATTTCCAGTCAGTGATATTTAATCATAGGCTTCTATATGAAGTGCCTCAAACAAATTAACTTTTTTTTTCCGATGAGCTTATCTAGCCAGTGATATTTTAATTTAACTCATTTACAGTCAGTGATATTTAATCGTAGGCTTCTGTATGAAGTGCTTCAAACAATAAGATACCCTTCTGAGCTCAGAGTGCAATAGAAAACTTTGGCTTACAAGTGTGCAAAATAGTAAAATATGCATAGTAAAATCTCTGCTTTTATTGCTTTTCTGACCCTTTCATTCAATACTAATAATGCAACCATTCTTGACAAATGCAGATGAAGTGCAATTGTGGCTTAGGTAGTAATGTGTTTGAACTTCTGGAAAAAGAAAGTTGTTCTAAATATGCTATCAGAACATGCTGTTGCCCAGAGTTTCCTGCTGTTCCCTGATATTCCCCTACATCTGAGGAATTAGTTTTAACATGTTTGCCAGAGACTGAGATTATTGTCTTTCAAGGGAATATTAAAAATAACAAATGGCTTTTTGAATGTCTCTGATCTTTTCTTGCCACCAGGACTAGTACAACACAAGGTCTGTGGTGGTCTCTTGGTGTCAGTTCACTTCTGTCCAATGAAAAGAGTTGCATGTGGAATGAGATCTCTTCCTGCTGAAGAAATAATTCAAGACATACATTGCTATGAAATATCCTCGTGTGTAATTAATACAGAAGATATTTTATTTTGAGAATAAGGGCCTATTACTTCCAGTTTCTGTATATTATAGACTGAGATATTTTATTTAACAAAAGGCCCTCTAGCTCCAGCAGGAATTAGGAGCTGGGAAACATTCACTGTTGTTAAACCTGCAGGGAGTATGTAGCCAGTTCTACCACTCTGAAACATTCATTTGACAAAGCAATGAATTGAACTTGGATTTTTTTTCTTCAGTCAATGTAGGCTGGTGGGTTTTACAGACAGGCTGGATGTTTCTTGAAGTCCTTGGTGCCAGTGTCTTGGACCAGCATGATTTTGTGCTGGTTTTTATGTCTTACAGTGAAATGCACATTGCTTTCAGAGGTCTGTATTTGAAAGTTAATAATAGCACTCATTATGGTTTCATAACTGTGTGTCTCCTTTCCATAATAGCAATGTGAGAAATAAAAGAAACAGTAAAATGTTACTTTGTTACTGCATTTACCTGCTTGGCACATGTCTTTGACCAGCATTTCTTTGAATTTTGTCAAGAATAAACGGTAATTATTTGCCAGCTCTGAAAGGCAATATAAGTCTAGGAGAGTGAGGCAAATTAATGCATCTTCTTTTGTGTTGGTTTTTCTTATTTTATTTTTTTCATTTCTGGATTCTGGGAAATATCAGATAGTTATTGTATTACAGATTCACTTTACCTAACTTTCAGCACTAAAAGATTAGGCATCTAATCTAAACTACTCCCATATGCTCTCGAGGTATCTTCAGGTGGTGAATCATCCCTTCTATCCAAGAAACTTATTTTAGGAGGATGAGTCATTACTCAGAAATGCCCACCTGCTTCCAGTAGCTCTTGAGGAGGGTAAGCTTAAACTTAGGGGGAGTGGGGGGTAACTTTTTCATCTCCAAAGTGTGGTAAGATGAAGTTAAGAGTTTGCTTCTATTCTTCTGTGACTTACGTGTTCATGTTTGCTTCAAAAAGAGAGAAGCACAGAATTACACTGTGATTATCCCGTGGTACTTATTTAATGGTTTTATTGAATCAAGTCCTATGTGAGGGGGCAGATGAGGTACCTGGCATGGCATTCCCACTGTCTTTTGATTATATACAATACTCTCCTCTACTCAGAGATATAAAGAGACAGTAGATTGCTCTAGTTCAAATTCTGACTGGCCAATGTTGTCTCATCGTTTTTTCTTGCTTCTTTGTCGGCAGCAGAAGTAACCAGCACCTTGTTTTTCTCCTGTTTTTTTACATTACTTAAAGCTTACAAATGACCCCTCAAATTTTTAGGTGAGGGTTGTCAGACTCTTCAGTGTGATTCTTATGACAGGCCCTGCACTCACCTTCGCCCCTTTTTTCAGGACTCATCATATTTTACTTTCTTACAGTAACTCAATCCATTAATTTTACCTGTAGCTAACTTACTGTATCTTTGCATCATTACCTTAAGATTTTGACTTTCAGTTGCTAAAAAAATAAGACAAAACTTCTGTTATGAAAGATATTTCAGCATAATAATAATAATAATAATAATGTTGCTACTGTCATATTCTGTATCTAATAACTGCATTATTAGTGACATTTAGTTAGGTTGTTTTATACCACTAATGTGGTATAAAACTGTTATGGTACAGTTATGTGATATTCTTTAAAATATTTAAAAGAAAATGAATATAAAATACAGCACAGAGGAAAACTTGTCTAAAAGTTTATCTCTTAGCTCTAAACTGTGTGCAGCAACATTTCTCATCCACCCTCTCCGATGGTATTTTTGATATCTTCAGCAAATCAGTCTTTCAATTCCACCTACAGAGAATTGTCCTCACAATGCAGGACCTAAATATAGCTACAACACAGCTTGTGATGTACTGTGGTACAAGAGTACCACAATAGTTACTGCAATGTTCTCTGGGACCGTGGTGCACAGTCCAGGTTGCTTTAACCTAGTGCTGTCTGAAATAGGAATAAGAAAGACTGTTCAGTGTCATAGTGTTATTCCCAGCAAGTGTGTGGGGTAAGCAAGATGAATTTCTAAGAACTCTTTCTAAACTTTAACAAGCTGCTATCAACACGTTTGCACATGCATCAGGAGGGTTTCCTGCAAGGTCTGTCCAGGGCACTGAATAGTTCATCACCTGTTGATTAGAGGTCAACATGGGGATCAGTAACTAGGCAGGAACATTTTCCTTGCTAGAGATGCTAAAGGCCTAACTGGTTTAAGCCCTTTCAAGAACTGGTACTTTTATTTGAAAAGTGTGGGGACTGCAAAAAGTCATTTTTTTTGAAAGCTATTCATGCACAGGGACGCAGTTTCTGATCTGTCAATGTAGCTTTACTGTGTGAGCAAAGCTAAATGTGAAAATCGACAGAAATATAGATTATATTGTGGTTACCCTGCTATATGGGAAAATCATAATAAAATAGGATAATCAATGGGAATGTGTAGACAAACCCATTTGCCAGATATTGCTGCATGACTCCCACTAAAGTCACACAGCTGAATTCATACCCCCACTGCAAGAATGCAGTGAGGAAAGTTTCTAAATTCCAGACACTGCCATTTTAACCTCACTTATTACACTGTGTCATGGCATACATTTCCATTGGTCATAGTCTCATCAGGAAATAGTGACTATGTTTCTAATACTCAAGCTGAAGAGAGTTTAATAAATTTTTAATGAATTAGATTGAATATGTTTCATGATTTCAAAGTAAATTTCTGAAGCTATCAAATAACTTTTAGAGGGTGGTCCTTCTAAACGTAACATCAATTTATTTTTAATACTCATTTCATATATAGATTCTGTAGCCAAGTAGAAAGTACAGCAGTGAACTTGAGATGCACTCATTTACTACAAATGCAATAATTTTATTTTTTGACATTTAGAAATGCCAATGCCTTTGAGAGAGCTTGGAAGTTGCAGAAGTGAAACAAAACTCTAATTAGGATTATAGATTTGAACCCATATGAATAATTTAAATTAGAGGCATCAAACACTAATATTAGGAGGGCTTTCAGCAACTACTAGTGTTCTCAGAAACTGATAGTGAGTTCCAACTACTCTTACCAGAAAAATCCTAAAATTGAATTTTCATAGGGTTTTTCCCAGACCTTGATATGGGCAACGGAATCAACTCATCTTGTTTCCACCCTTTAATATGTTTCTAAGAAACATACTTATCACAGGGTTTTGCTGGAGAGTGAGAATGATCACAGATTCTTTAGCTGTACTCTAAGGTGCTTTATTTCACTCGTGATCTCCATTGAGCATGTCAGTGCAGAGTCTGATGTGAGGTTTCATATGCTTATGAAGCCATTTGGGGCACCGAGTGGATTGATTTGAAGATTGTTGTAATGTCAACCCTCTCTAGCTTTGTTCCATGCAGAGTGAAACTGGATGTTTGAAGAACATTCAAAACTTCCTGTAGTATCCCACAGATGTCTTATTTCCTAATTAGAGAACCTGATATTGGAGAAAGAATGTTGTTTGGAGGTTTTTTCCTACTTATTCAATATCCTGTGGCATTATATGATGCTTTTCTAAAATATGATGCCTTAAAGCAGATTGCCCAGCAGTTAAACAATGGTCAGAGTGTTTACACTGATATGCCAAACAATGACTTAAACACTATTGTAGATAAGCATTATTTTTTTCAGAAAGATTAAGTAAGTCTCTAAGGAGATTTTTTCAGAAGAAATATTAGGTAGGGCTCGAAAGAGATTTTCTAGTCTTTAGAGAGCTGCCAAACAGGAAACAAATTTTATTCTATATTAAACCTGAATACATTACTGTCAAAGTGGTTATTACTGGTTTACCTCAGTGTACTTCTGAGTAGAAATTGGCACTATAGATTCTGTCTGGGTGGGTGCTAAAGATGAACAGATGGATGCTTTTGGCCACATTTTATCTTAAGCAGTGAATGAAATGGTAATGACGTATTTAAGTACGGCAATTTCTGTAACTGAAAGTCTCAGAAGCAAAAAAATGTTAAATCAGTGCATATGTCTTCCTAATTTATAAGCTATTCTGGTCTGCCTCAGGATGACTGAACATTTCTGCTTTACATACTAGTCCAAATTTACTTGTTTTTAATATCCCCACCTAGGTTAGACTTGGAAAGCAATAATTATTCCTCTGCTTGAAACTGCAGGCAGTGTTTGGAATTATGCTGGAGTGATTTATCTCCCTTAGATTAAACTGAATATTTTGGGTGAACACTGGATTGTCCAAATCAAATAAGAAGCAATTGTATTGTCCTGAAATTTGGTGGGAGGATTGTGTAGTTTTTGTTTGTTTAGTTGGTTGGTTGACTTTTCATTTTTTGTTAGTTGGGTTTTTTCAAACAGCAAGTGAGAGTACAGGACTTCTCAATGCAGGAATAAGAAATGCAAATGCTGCTTTGGTAGGGAAACAAACACTAAGTAAAATTTGCAGAATGGCTGTGCAACTTTAAAGTGGAAGAAACTTTTCTCTGTTAAGATTAAGATTAGGTGTAAAAGTTTTTCAATGCCTCATTGGTTTTTTTAATTTTAGAGTTGTATTTTAATAAAGCAAATTAATGATAAAATAAAACAATTTTACAGTCTGTTATACTTTTTCCTTAAAATTGAGTTAATTATCAAGTATGACTGCCATCAGTTTCTCAAGAGGTCTATGAATGTATTTTTTTACAGCAATATTAATTGAATAATCTTTAATGGTTGATGTCCTGGATTCCAAAAAAGGCTCTGTGTGTAACTGTCAAAGTGTCAGACACATGATACAGATGATGCAAATTGTGCAAAAAACAGTGGGGTTACTAAATTGACTAATCTCTGCTTTTGATATTTTTATCTCCCATGTGTTTCATTTCTTAAAGAGGTTATTAGATTTGTTGGAATTGGCAATGACAGAGGGTGATACCATCACCAAAATAGTGGTGGTGATAAATATCTCCTTATTTTAGCTATCTGACTGTGTGTGGTTTTTTTCTTGAGGTCCATCTGCTAGCACTGGCTCGGAAATCTTATTTAGATGCATCACAATGCCCTTCCATTCCAGAAACTGCATAAATGCAGTACTGAATCACAGTCTTAAATCTAAGTGGGTGGAAAGCGCATTTCATTACACTAGAGCTTGAATTCTTCAATTTCCTTTTTCTGTCTTCTGGGAAGCCTTTGTGCTTTGCTATTCTAGCAGTGGAATTAGACAGAAACCTTAAAAAGCCTTCTCTCCTTGAAGGGAGCACTACAGGTTGTCTGGCTTTTGCTCTGGTCTGCACTTGGTTTAGACACAGCCATTTATCTCCAGGTTGCTTCAGTAGCATGCAAAGCTTGGCAGAAGTAAATCCCATCTCGCTGTTTCATGGACTTGTCATGTCTCCCCAGCACTGGTTTCTCTACCCACACTTCTCCCTCAGCTTGTCTGCATCACCTCTCCAGCGTCACTTGTGTCAGCTCTGCCTACTCTTAATGGAAAGGGTTCAAGGGCTGTAAAATTCTCTCCTTGACTCACTGCTCAAGGGGCAGGCACTCATCTGCAATGGTGAAAGGCTGTGCCTAAACTTGGGACATCCATTCAAACTTTGAGCAGCCCGCCCTCATTACTTGGAGCTCCGTGTCTATCCCCTCAGGGCAAGGGAAAGAGCTGGTCAGGGTTTCTGTAGAGGACCAGGAGTCACAAACCAGTCTCCTCTGGTGGATGGATGCCTCTAACATGGATCACTAAAATCCCTTGGCCAAACACGATTCCCATCTTTGCAGATTCAGTGCCAGACCCACGACCTCTTCCTTCTAGTGAAGTAATACCAATAAAGCCAGGCTATCAGTTTGTGATGTGGCAAATGACACATACTAATCTGTCTTTTTCCCTGGTTTCCTGTTGTAATAATAGGGGCTCCCCATGTTCTCTGTCTAGATAGAACATGCATTTGGACACTTACCTGACATTTGATGGGTTTTCCTAAGTGTTCTGCATTCCTGGATGGCCTGGACATTACATTGAACACCACAGAACCAGCACCTATGGGGCCACTATCCCATGAGTGTCCATTGTCTGTATCACTCAAGGGCAAGGTAAAGGCAAGAATCTTGTCCTTGCCTCCAGGATCAATAATGACTGTTATCACTGTCAGTGTTATCCTGGGGCAGAGCCAGCCTCTTCACTTCTTTGCTCCCTGGATGCCACATACAGCCACAGAAATGTCCTTTCAGGACATACAGTTTGGGCCACAGCAGAAATCTGTCTGTGCAGAAGGCTGGTGGAAACAAGCACCTAAATCTCTTGCTGTCTCCTTTTATAGTTTCAGGTCTGGTTGGGAGAGGGAGCTTTTGTGGTGTACAGAAGGGCTACAGTGACCAAAACTTGGCTCTATAGTTAAAATTTTATAGGGATCTTTAAAAAACCCCTTGACATAACCCAGCATTGTGAGCTTTCAGCCCAGAAAGTCAACTGAATCCAGGGCTGCATCCAAAGCAGCGTGGCCAGCAACATGAGGGAGAGGATTCTTCACCTCCACTCTGCTCTCATGAGATCTCACCTGGAATACTGTGTACAGTTCTGGTGTCCTCAGTACGAGAAGGACATAGAACAGTTGGAGAAAGTCTAGAGGGGTCCACGAAGTTGCTAATAGGACTGGAGTGCCTTCCCTACAAAGACAGGCTGAGAAAGTTGGGATTGTTCAGCCTAGAGATGTTTGGAGACCCTATGGCAACCTTCCAGTATCTGAAGGGGCCTACAGGGAAGCTGGAGAGGAGTTCTTCACTAGAAACTGTAGGGATACAACAAGGAGTAATAGGTACAAACTGAAAGAGAGGAAATTCAGGTTGATATTAGGAATAAATTTTTGAGGGTGGAACAGGTTGCCTGAGGAGGCTGTAGATGTTCCATACCTGGTAGTGTTCAAGGCCAGGTTGGATAAGACCTTGAGCAGCCTGTCCTAATGGGGATTTGAACAAGGTGACCTTTAATGTCCCTTACAATTATTAACATTTTATGATCTTGTAACTTAGACCAGCAGATTTCCTGTCAGATTTCTCAAGTGGTTTCACTGGGAGTGTAGGATACAGTGTCAAAACTCAGAATGGGAAATGTAATCCTAGCCCTTTGAGATGGGAGCTATTGTTTTTTTACTGGTTAAATCTCCTTTGTCACTCTGTCCTTGTGTGCTCTACTTCAATTTATCAAGGATGTAACTTCATACTCCTCTCCAGACACTTTTTGAGTAGGAAAAAAAAAAGTGTTCTTGATGGTTTTCTTCTTGGCAACTGGTATAGTACCGGAGAAGAAATGGCTCTTCCCAAGTAGCAGAAAGCTGAAACCAAGTATGTGGGGAGCTATGAAGCTTGCTGGAGCCAGCTCAAGCTCTTTGGGTGCTGAAGCCTCCTCCCCTTAGGATCAAAATGACAGCCAGAACAGATCTTGAGTAACTTAGAGCTGTGTATGTGCTGTTTGGGCAGGTGGCTACTACCAGCCCATATGACATGCCACATCTTACCTTCTCATTCTTTTTTCAGTGGGGTCCTTTTTTTTCCTGGGTTTCTCTCTAGCATATGTCATTGCTTTGGAATATTTCCAAGTCTAATTTGAGTGCTTCTTCCTAAAACCTTCAAACAGTGAATATAATCTGACAGGTCATGTAGCAGAATTTCTGAAATAAAATGTTGATGCTGACTATGGCAGCCTAATACTTCCTAGTGCAAGTATTAACAAGGTTTGCCTCAAAAGAAGGGTGCTTGCCCAGCTGCTCTTTCAGTCCACATAGTTAACTAGTGTCATTAGAAACCAAAGGATCTCAGATCTTCCCAAAACCATTTAGATACACTGAACTAAAACCTTTGTGTTTGAAAATAAAAACTAACATTTCTTCATGGAAGAGGTCTGATAGATACATAGATGACCCGTCTAAAGGGTTAGTCAATTAAAATTTGAAAGCAATTGGGAAAATCTCTTAAATATGTGCCTCAGTTCATCCATCTTCTCAGAGAAGCAGAATCCTGATTGTCACAAAAGGCCACAGAAATAGTTATATGACTTTCCCCTGGGTGCTCCTGAAAGTCAGACACATGTGCCCATGGCCTCCTTCAACTTATCTTCAGCCCTGTCTTTTTTTCTGCTCCTTGTCTTCCTGCAAAATGAAAACAAGTGAAATTACAGATGTGTACAGTAAATCCAAGATAAAATAGGAATTGCCTTCTGTTCTAAGTCTAACTCTGGCTGCTTCATCTTGATTCAATCAACAAATGATTACCCCTTTCTTGTTGTTGTTTTTTTAAAGTATTTTCCATCTAAAACTGCCAGGTAGAGTGGAGCAGTGGCCAGAGGCACATTTTTTCTGGGAAAGTTTCAACATAATTAGATAATGCCTATTTTGCAGAGAAGGGCCTATAAAAAATGTAGGTGTTTCATTTTCTGAAATACCTTTTGATATATTCTGTAAAAATCTTATCTCAGAACCAGCTTGACCTAGAAATGATAGCATATTGGGGACCCTTAGTAGTGTGGATTTTGGCAGTCCAGAGCGTCTCAGCAGGCTATAACAGCATTGCCAAAAGTCCTGCAGAGAAAATTAATCTCTAGCAGTACAAATTTGCTTCTGAAAATAAGCCAGGGTCTTAGTTGATTTGCCATTGTGAAGCGACTTCAATATGAATAATCTGCCTTGCTCCTCTCTCATGCCTTTCTGACTGTGCACTTGAATCAAAACTCTTTGTCTGGAAAGCCATGGCACCATCACCTCCCTTGTGTGGTTGAGCGAGTGTCAGGAGGTAAGACCGTGATGATTTTTGGTAAAGGCAGGACAAATGTCACTGGAGAAAAGTTACAAAATTGGGCAGACAGTTTTTGTCGTTTTGTTACCTTGCTACATCAAAAGTGAAAAGAAGAAATCAAGGTCCCATTTGACATCACTGGGCTTTCAGAAGAAGGTAGAACAAGTCAGTAGTAAAAAAAATGGAGAATGTGACAAGAAAACAGGTGGCTGTATCAGCAAGAATATACATGACCTTCTGTGCTCCTCCAAGTTTCTTTTTCACAGAAAGCTCTAATCTTTTTGAGTAAATAGAGCTGTAAGCTATAGATAGACAAAAAAGCATTAGAAGGAAATAATTCAGCAGGCAGAGAAAACAAGCCTGCTCTCTTCAGTTTTTTTCCATCTGTTGGTGTCCATTAAGAAACTAAAAAGGCAGCTGCTGGGGAGTCCTGATCTTCTGGCAATCCAAAGTGATTATTTGATTTGCTTTCTCACTGTTGCAGTGCTGAATCTGTGTTCCAGCAGGAGCTGGGTTTATTATTTTGAGGCTTTTTTAGCCTTCACAGCCATTGGTTTTATCCTAAGGCTTTAGTTTCCAAAATATGCTTGAATCAAACATAACGTCAATCTAAAAATTATCCAAATTTAGATAATTTTAAACTCTGATGGGGGAGGAGAATGATATAGCCATTTTCAGTTTGTGCCAGTTTTTTGTACCTTTGAGTTGCAGAAATAATAACAGTGTTTGAAGGAGTCAGCAAGGGGCTTTATTAAGAAAAATGCCTTTCCTGGCTATGAACACACTATGTACAGTTGTGTGTGATTCATTCAAACTCACCATGTGATGCTTTTTCTTTTTCTTATTATGTTCATTACAGTTTGCAACTCTTCTTTCTGTCAGAGAAATCCACATACGTACTTTCCTGAGGCACTCATTTCTGTCGACCTCTAATACTAAATTGAAATACATCAAGCAGGTCTGACTGATGTTTATTTTTTCTGCTCATTTAATGAACTTTCTCTTCTCATTTCTTACTGTGTAATAGTTACAGCACAACCCCATCCCACACACCAAACAAAGATACATTTCAAGAGAACTATTTGGAAGAAAAATGTTGCCTTTCTCTCTAAACAACACCTCCTGGATTCATACTTTTTAAAAGGGTTCATACTTTTAAAAGAGGATAAGCATGCAGTGGCCTCATTTTCACTTATAATATGAGCAGACTTTGGCCTCTTCAAGAATCTGCTTGGTAGATTATAGGATAAAACCTTAGAAGAAGGGCCCAAGAAAACTGGTAAAATATAAGGGTCACCTCCTCCAAGTTCAGGATTGATGCATCCCAAAGGGAAGAACAAGGAGCTTCTGGACAAACACAAACACTAAAAGGAAGCCCACAGGGGATGAAAGCAAGGAAAGGCAACTTGGGAGGAATATAGAGAAATTCTCTGAGCAGACAGGGATCAGGTTAGGAAAGCTAAAACTGGAATGGAATTAATTCTGGCCAGAGCCATCAATGGAAACAAGAAAAGCTTCTATAGGTATGTCAATGATAAAAGGAAGACTAGGGGAAATTTGAGCCTTCTCTGTAAGGGAAGAGGAGAACTGGTTACCTGGGATGTAGAGAAGGCTGAGGTACTCAACAATATTCACCAACAAGTGCTTCAGCCACACCACCTGAGTTGCAGAAGGCAAAGTCAGGTACTGGGAGAATGAACTGCCTGTTGTAGGGGAAGATCAGATTTGAGATCATCTAAAGAACCTGGAGGTGCAAAAGTCCATGGGACTGATGCAATGCACCCATCAGATCCTGAGGGAACTAGCGGATGAAGAGGATAAGACACCTTTATTGGGTGTGGGGGGAAATAGAATGTCAAAGGATGATGAAGATAATGAGGTATTTAATGTCTGCCTCAGTCTTTAACAGCAAGACCAGCTGTTCTCTGGGTATCCAGCCCCTCTGAGCTGGGAGAGTGCAGCTTGGATCCTGTGTTCAGTTTTGGCCACTCACTATCAGAAAGACATTGACATGCTGGAGCGTATCCAGAGAAAGGCAACAAAGCTGGTGAAGGGTCTGCAGCAAAAGTCTTTTGAGGAGCAGCTGAGGGGGAAAAGGAGGCTTAGGAAAGATGTTATTGTTCAGGTAACAAGCAATAGGACAAGAGGAAACAGTCTGAGGTTGCTCCAGGGGAGGTGTAGATTGGATATTAGGTAAAATTTCTTCACAAAAGGAGGTTGTCAAGCACAGAGACAGGCTGCTCAGAGAAATGGTTGACTCATCATCCCTGGAGATATTAAAAAGATGTGGCACTTAGGGACATTGTTTAGTGGTGGATATGGCAGTGCTGGGGTTTTTTCAAGCCTAAAAAATTAGGTGATTCTATCAATGAATGGTTAAGAATCAAGGGGTCAGAAATGTTTTTGTTTTCATGTTTGAAACAGGAAAGTATTTAAAATTTTCCATCCCTATCTGAATTATAAAGTTCTGTGATATTTGACAATCATCTAAGAAATTCAGGATGCAAACACATGGTGTGTTTCAGTTATGAAGAATAAAACTGAGAAAAATGATGGATGGCTCTTATGGCAAGATCTGGGATAAAAAGAGAGACCAGGAGCAGAGCTCCTGGCAGTACTGACAGTAGCATCCTCTTGACTCACACTGCCTGAACAGGAGCCTTGCATTGCATGGTGGGCTTTGTACATGTTCACTCTCCACATATGCAGTCTTCATCAGCTGAACTCAAGTTGTGTGTTGACATACTGATCTGGGACTTAGAAAATCACAGGCAGCTGGCTTGAGATATCCATTTGAAGTGGCCAAAGTCTTCTAATGAGGGTCAGGCATTGCTGACTTTTGCTGTTCCCATGGCCAAGGACTTAATAAATTGTCACTGTCTGTGCTGCAGTGAAGATTTTTTGCAAGAAGGGAAGTGCTTTTCTTAATGATGCCAGATATGCAGGTGATATGGCCAGGACCCTTGAGAACAGCCTGTGCCTAAACCCAGCATCGAGAAGACCAAATTAGAAGCTTAATCACACAGCCTGCCAATTTAATCAGTGTGGAGAGACAGACACCTCCAGAGAATGGTATAAATCTTAGTGCAAGCACATCCTAAAAATAGTTGTGAAGGATCACACCTGAGCCTGCTGTACGTAAGAGTGGCTTTTCTGAACTGGACAAAAGGAAATGTAGTGAGGAGTTTAAAAACACAAGAAATTAAAATGACAAAAAGTTATTGCATATGCTGGGAACAAAGTAATAGCATATTTAGAAACTTCTCCCCCCTCCCCCTTTTTATCTCTTAAGTAAATCCACACATGCATAATATTTGGGGAATTTAAATTAAAAATGTAAATGATAGCTGCAGAGTGGCATAATACACTCACATAGAATAAATTCAAACAAATAAACAAATATGCAGACTAGAACAAAGGAATAATAATTTACTTTATTTTGAATTTAAGATGCAATGAAGTATGACAGCTGTAAAAATGGGCAAATACCAGAGAATAACTAGGGTATATATACACCAATGATAAGTTTCTCTGTGAGGATTTATATGTGTGTATGAATGCACAATACTTCCTTACTTCCTCGCAAGATAACAAAGCAATGAGGTAAATTTGAATGCCAAACATACCTAGAGGAAGGCAGAATATAACAGTACATGTGGCTGCAGAACCTTCTAATCTTGTGTCCATATTTCAGATACCTTATCCAGGTGAAGTGATTCTTTGCAGTTATAGTTCTTTTGAGTTTCAAGAGGAAGTTTGGATGGATTTTTTTGACATAAAGCTCTCAGAATTTATCACATTTTTTCTTCTATTAAGTATACAAGAATATTTTTATCTGCAAGTAGTGGTGGTTGCAGACAAGCTCAGGCAGTTAAAAGGGAATGACAGCAAGGTGCAATGAGCCTCAGGAAATCAGTGGTTTCATGCGCCCAATTTTTGTGTTCTTGCAACCTTTCTGTTTCATTTCTAGTGCTGGATTTCTTTTGTGTTATGCCAGTTAATAAGCTGTTCTCAATCCATTACCGCTATGCAGCCTTGAAAAGTAATGTTTTAAATTAGGATAGGGAAGGACAAAGTTTTAAATGTCATCTGGTAGCACAAATCTCCTGCTAATAAAGAGAATCTTTTCAACTGAAAGAAGCAAACTGCTTTGATATTTTTATTCTGAGTGAGGTGTCAAGTCTGTGGCTGACAATAATACAGGAAGTTTCTTAAGGCTTATATGGGCTTCATAGTATTCAGGGAGTTGAGAAAGAGGAAGAAAAAATGCCATGTCATTAATGATGCAGCTGACATTTGTTTTTGCATTCCTATGCATTTTGCATGCAGCAAAGCTCAATATTTATTAAATAGCTCTTCATCTTACTGTCACTATTTCATCAGAGGCAATTTTAACAACATATACATACAAATATATTTTTATTGCATCAGGCCTCAGATGTTTATTTCTCTGTAGTTTTACATGGGATACAGCAGTGGCTCCAGGCTGTGGTTTAAGCAGCAGGATCCATCCAGACAATGGGAATTTTCTTTTGTTTTATTAAATACATCAGAGGAAATATTAATGACATATGCATGCATATATAGTTTTATTGTACAAAAGGAAATTATATAAACTTCTCTGTCATCTTTTATAAATTTTTGAAATTTTAACACCTGAAGGAATTGAATAAAGCTGGCTGAAGCTATTCTATTTATCCTCTGTGTTTGTCTTTTGCTCCTGAACTTCAGCAGGGTTGCAAAAGCTCTTGAAGCTCCCAGATAAGCAAGGAAACTTTAGGGAGTCAGAAAGAACAGCGCCACCTCGTTTTCCTCCAAAATTAAGATTTTACATCTTTTTCTTCTAATACTGGTCTTCGAAATGGAAAATTATACTATCTAGGATCTAATGAATGGCACCTGGATTTTATTTCTCTAAATGATAAATAATAAATTATCTAAATAATAAATTTTCTTTATTTTTCATCAGGAAGCTGAAGGTGAGGCAGAAAAAAATACCATTGCCCTGGAAAAGCACTTTCAGAGCTTATAAAATGAGCACAATCTAAAGCCATGTGGCAGTATGGTGAGAGCATAATGGAGGAAATCCAGCTATAATTTGGGGTTGTGGTAGGTCTGGCCAAGCCCCAGTAAAGCCTTGCCCATTGGTACACAGCCTGGAACCTTGATTTTGTTCAATATCCCTCCTGTTAAAGGTTCATCCTCTTGTCAGAGGCATTGGCTGTTGTTGTAAGGCCCTCATAAGAAGCACCCATGCAGTGGATTCCTTGCCCAGTCACCTGTGACCCTCAAGGACACAGGAAGGTTTTCCTCCAACACAAAAAATGGCACAAGAAAAGGAGGGAGCAAAGGTGAGGCCAAATTTTCATGACCCCGAATGGTGTTTCCCTTTTCTATTGGCACTGTGTTGGGTAGAGTCATTTGTATCCTCTCTCAGTTGTGTCCTTTCAAGCAAATTATCCTAATTTAGTCAGTATTTCCTTGTCAGGAATCTATTTCAAAGCTCTTAGGAAACTTTCCTATCTTCATCATTTCGGTAATCCTTTCCTCTGCCCTTGCCTGTTATCTTCAAGATAAAGTGACAAAAACTGTATGCAGTGTTCAGGTGGAATTTAAGAGATTTTCCTCCTTTTCTTCTCAATTATTTCTACAGTAATTCCTCATCTCCTATTTCCAGAACGTTGCATTGTTTGAGGAACATATCTCAAATGACTGATGGATTTCCCTGATTAGCAATAGTAACTTATTTGAATTCATTATGGTATGTTTATAATTACAGCTACAGAGAAACCATTTTAGTCTGTCTGAATTTTTGTCAACTCCTCTAACATTCTTGGGCACCACTCCCAGACATAGTCTTCTTTACTGTTTAAACCAATCTTCTTTACATGGCTCAAGACATGGATTTAAATAGCTGATGTATATTATCTTTGGACAGATACATTTATTCTGTAGTAAGGTTATAAGACAGGATCAATAGAATGCCAATACTCTCTTAGTACCCTGAGGTAATTCCACAGAAAAAAGAAAATTAATTTCCCAGTCCTCTTAAAAACAGTCTAGAGCATCTTAATACATAGAACCAATGTCTAACCTGTCAGACTCTCATTTGCTAATGCAGAAAAAAAAGGGACACATTTATTAGACAGGATTTTGCAATAAGCATCCATGTGATCTAAGCTTAGATTTGTGTGCCAAATACAGATCCTGCAATTTAACAGCTCAACACATTAAAGGTATTTTAAGCTGCCTTGGTAACTGTCTAGATGTAATTCACTGAATGTCTAGTGTCTTTATCTTTTATTTAGAGAGTTTCAGTGTGGATAAACATATCTCATGATCTATAATTTGCAAGTCATGAACACTGTCCAATGATATGTGCCATTTTAATTTTTTTTTTTCAGGAAGGAGTTGTTTTTCTCTTTATAGACCTTACCTGGGTTTACTTTGACTTTATGCAGAGCTCCTGTTTGTGTAGCAGTATCACCTTTAAAACAAGAACTCAGCATTGTTTTGAACATGAGGTTGTGCCTTGCCTTAGATTTTATGATGATGTCCAAAATTTTTAAAGTGAAGTGAGGTCTAGGCTATGGAATCAAATGATTAAATTTTTACAGTGATGTCATGAAGATTTCCTTGATGCAACCCCCCGTTGAATATTGGAGTGTCATTATTGCAGGTGCATCAGTGAGCAGATACTGACTCTGCAGCTCCCCTCCAAATGGGAAGAAGAGCAGGGCATCAGTCTGGCACCTCAGGACAAGTTTTACAGGTGTTTATGTGGCAATAGGTGCATAGCCATCTGCCACGATGCTTAGGAGGGGTCAGGCACTTAACACCTTGACTTAAAAATACAGACTTAGGCATATCTGGAAAGATCAGTAGGTGCCTATCTTCAAACCTCTAAAATCCACACCTTGGTGTGTTTCATCCATATCTGTGCAATGTGGGAGTAAACCCTCCCCACCTCAGAAGAGGGGCTTGAGAGGCTTTTTTGGTCTTTAAAGTGGATAGACAGTGCAGCATGGCATTGCAATACAAGATCAGCTCTCACATGTGTCTGACTACAGCAGGTTTTTATCAATGTCTGTTTCCTTACTAAGATCTGTGAACAATAATTGACACTTAAATTGAAATTATGGATTTTGTGAAGGCTTTGCATAAAATACAACATTATCCTTTGTATTTTATGCAAATATATCCACACCTCTTCTGGCAGCTAAGCATAAATCCCCTTATGAAAATCTTTTAACATAAAAATTGCACTACTCTTCTCACTAGATGGAGGTCCAGTGCCATTTAAACCATAGATTTCTTGATTATTCCTGTTCTTGGAGAGATTGAAATAATTGTCGCCATGATCTAGAAAAAGCCTTACATTGTAACTGTGTTCTCAATAGAGGACACAGATAAAGGATTGCATGTTTATAAATACCTTAAAGCATAGAATATGCTCTGATAATAAAACATTTAGAAAAAAAGAATGTAAAAAATGCCATAAAGTTGTGAAGATCTAGATGCAGATGTTGAGATGCAATGAAGATTTTTTAAAATCCAGTTGTACTGAATTAATTTCTTTTGGCAAAAGCAGAACTATTTAATAGATCACATCTGCCTGGCTGCTGTGGCATTATTCATGACAGTAAATTGCTGGTAACTAAACTGTTTTAATTAGGAAAAGTAAGGGCTGCCACTTATTTTACTTCTCAATTCCTTTACCAATCATTCTGCAGTGCCAGTGCATTTAACACTCATCAGTCCTGGTACTAGAACTAAAGGAAGTAAGACCTTTCTTGAGTGGTACTTATCATTTGCACAAATGACTCCCATTTAACCTCCTCCAGTCTTCTTTTTCAAGCTTTGTCTTTCACTTCCCAGAAAGTCTGTATCCCTTTTTTTTTTTTCTTTAAACCTCTTTAATATAATGTTAGACATCTCCGAGAATAATTTCCAAGACAGAAAATATAAAATCAAAATAAAGATCCAACAAGTAGGGATTGGGTTGGTGTTGTTAGGATACTGCTTTTCAGGCTAGTGTGCTGTAAGTTTGGATGGGTCAGTACTTTAGGTGATGGGAGAGAGGTCCAATTTCTTCCTTTCCTCCAGATGTTCTTTATGACAAATCAAATAATTTTGGCTGAAGTATATAGATCTTCCTTAGCTTGTCTGTGATAAAGCAAAGTCTTAAAAAATTCTTCTTGTCTAGAGCCCTCAGTGTGGGCAGTGTCTTCCTGGTGAATGCTGGGTGAAACATGCTCACTTCATGCCCAAACCCTAAAAAATTTCACAAATTTGGAGTCCTTCAGTACTTCTTCTAATGCTCCTGCCTATTCTGGACTTAATTTTTTAAAAAGATGTCTTAATCTCATCTAGGCAGAGATTCCTGATTCTTGTGAATTTGCCCATCTATGGTGGGACATAGATACATAAACATAAGTGCCAAGTGTCTGTGGAGATGGTCTTGGTTACCAAGATGTCAATGTGGACAGACAGATCCAGCACAGTAGGTTTGGAGGTGTGTGTCTTCCTGGAGTGGCATCTGGCGACAAGGTGGGATACCCTATCACATTTAAATGCACACTGTCTGGTATGGGCACTTTAAGTGCTCAGCTTTGCAGAACAAAGAAATCAAGAACCTGATGAAGAATAATTTCTCTGTAGGCGCGTGGCATCTGAAAATTTACTGCAACAGTGCTAAAAGATTTTTCATTCGTCTCCCTTGGTGGAGGTAACATTAACAAGTATCTCATGTGTAAGCTAGGAGCCTCTGTGCTTCACAGATATGAAAATAAAGAACTTTCAGTTTATGAGGTGCTGAGCTACCAAAGAAATATTGACTGAGTAAATATTGTCAGTAAAACAGCCTAGGTAGGCAGCTCCACATTTCTATCCAAGATGTTTCAACCCCACTGAATCCCATGGGGCTTGCAACAGACTCAGCACTCACTGCAAGTAAGGGTTCGAGTTATGAGCTGTGAAAAACTTGTTTACTTTAGAAATTAATCAACATCTCATTTTTCTGCATTTGGGATGGGTAAAATACCAATAATAATAAAACAGCATGAATGCTTCAACTTACAATCCTTTTGGACCTGAATTCCTAAAAAAACCCATAAAATAATGACTTTTATATAATTTTCACATTGATCTCTTTGCCAAATCCCTTCCCCCCATTGTTTTTGATGTTGGATAGTTTTTACCGGCTGTGAAAAATGGTGGAATACTCAAAGATGTTTTCCTACTAGTCTAATGGAAACAAATATCAGGATAAAGGAGAAATTTATGACTCCTCTGAGGAAGGCACAGCTCAGTCATTGTATTCCTATTTCATAGCAACCTCCTGGCTAATAAGGCATGCACGTAACAGGTTGGCCTATCCACATGGACCTTGCTCCAGATGAGTCATATTAACTGATATCTGCTTCCCAGAGCATGTGGATGAGCTGGGGTGAGAAGCAGGACAGGGAGAAGAGACACAATAGGGATTGCTATGTCCAGGCCTCTGGTGTCTTTCTGTTCATGTAGGATTTTCTTTTGTTATTGCTTCAGCAATTACTCTCATAAATTTTCTCTCTTGCTGATTATATTGTATTCACTTATAAACAGTGAATGTTTTCAATGATATAAAATGTAAATTTATTCTCAAAAATGCAGATGATGAAGCAACTACTTGATTATGAAGGCAGGCTCAGAGTTTTTCTAAATAATACCACAGTTATCCTTAATGCTATATGAATTAGTTTTACCTGACAAATACCACACATATGCCTTTAAAATAGAAAAATTCTCTTTTACAAATAGTCAAGGTATATTAGTTTTTATGACCCGTTTCCAGTTGCAAATGTTTTTTTCAAAGTTTTCCTGAACCCATTATGTTATTTTTCCAGATTTATACTGTAGCCAATGAATATGAATTATAGCATTGCTTTTATCAAAGAAATTAGTAATATCTTGCCATCCATTAATTAAAAGTAATCAAAATGTATGCAAACCAAAGCTTTCATTGTATTTGACTCAGCTTAACTAATCAGTTACTCAAATATGAGAACTATTAAGTGGAGTAGGACATTATTAGGATTAATATTAAAAGGATCACCTTAAACAAAAGTGAAAAAAAAATCTGTGCAGTGGAGCAAATGCTGATTACTCCAAATATGAGAGTACAAGATTATTAAAGATAAATTTTCAAAATCTCTTTAGAATATGCACCTAATCTGAGGTGTCTGAAAATTATTAGACCAATCTCAAAACTCAGATAAAATGCATGATGAAAAAGGGAGTTATTTCATCAAAGACCATCTGAGATAAATACACCCACCTCCATAAAACATTTTCTATATATAGAGTTAATAATAACAACCTTAAAAGGGGTCCTTTACATAAGACGAAGTCATTGCAGGGCACACATGTAGAACTTACATCACCACCTTCTACTGAGATCTGGAGGCCAGCAGAAAAAATAAAGGATGTAACTCATGTTTCTGGAAAGCAAATGAATTTTCTTTCTGGCTTTTTTATGGCAAAGTTGAGCAGAGTGTTATGAAGCTAGAGGGAATTGCCAGAATAGTGAGTGGAATCCAGTCCTGAAACCCACACAGTAATAATGGAGAAAAGGGAGATGTTTTTCTTCAGATAGATAGTGGTTTTTTTTTGGCATAATCTTTGTCACATAAAGGGCAAATCTAGAGTCTGGTCCCTAGTCCAAGGCAATTTTGGAATCCAGGTATTGGAGTACCCTTTAGCACACTTTTTGACAGACTAAATTCTAGTCATTTAACGCTGTACATTTAAATGGATAAAAGAAAGAAAGAAGAAAAATAATTACTGGGGCTTTAGCATACAAAAATGATCATGCTGTCAAGTAAAACCCCATATCCTGTGCTCCTTCAAACACCTACCAGGGAAATACTAAAGCTGGAAAACCAGAAAAAAATTGGCATTCAGATCTCCCTCATGCCTCTTACAATGTGATGAGAGTTACAGTAAAAAACTGTGAAACACTTAATTAAAAAAAAGTAGCTATATGATTTACATTGAAAGAATGTTTTCATTATACATTCTGTCATGCTGCTTCCTACTGTTCTTCAGTTCACTTTAGGACAGAAAGGTTTAATTTTCTGTGTTGACACAGAAAGAGAGCCAGCCTGTCAATGAACGTGCAAGGTGAATCTCCAGGGAAGCAAATGCAATCATGCCGAGTAACATTGGTTTGCTTTATTTGTAATAAATAGGAAGGTTTATAATGCCAAAGGACCATGTTACAGCTGTGTAAAGATTGAGTATGAATGATAAAAGAAGTAGAAAATGCAGCTGAGTTATATTCTGAGCCTCTGTTTTTCCCCAGTTGCTATAGTAATATTTAGCACCTTAGTTAGTTATTCCAGCATGCTATGTCCCTGGGAGATTTTTCACTTCAGGAAGACTGAGAATGATGAGCCTGCCTTGGATCTGGAGATATACCTCATTAGTTTTGAGGATTAGACACACAACACCTAATGCTAGCACAGGTAGTGAGCACACAAACATGGAGAGGAATCCCAGGATGCTTTTAATGAGGCCACCCAGCCTGGATATTGGATCACTCATGGCACTCCAAAGACTGGTGGTTGTAAGGCTGGTGGGTGACTGCTGAAGCTGCCATCCTAATAACAGCTGTTCATTTGTAAGCCCAGACAAACCAGCTCAAAGCCTCCAGCAACTCAAGGGATGTTGCCTTGATCCTCAGAGGACAACAAAAAACATGCAAAAACAATTTAATTAATAATTTAATAATTTAATTAATAATTTAATAAATAAATTTAATTTAATTCCTCTTGCAGAAGAATTAAAAGGGAGCAGCTCTTTGCAGCTGTTGGTCCTTTTCTTTTGTCTCTTCACTGTCAACTAAACAGTCAGTGTTTCCATGGGAGAAATGGAATCAGTACTGCCACAATTCTCCATTTTCCTACCTGGCTTGTGGTGTATATTTTTTCCTTATTAACCATTTTTTATGTTGATTCAGTGAGAATATCAGATATTTTACAGAAGATAAGGCACATTTCAGTTTCTCTGTGCTATAGACGAGTGTCCTCCCAACTAGAAACAAACTACTGGAGACTTAGAAAACTGAACACTAAGAAAAGCTACAGTAGTAACAAAAAGATCTTTTAGTCCTTCCTGTTGTTTTTAACTCCTTATTCTCATGACTGAGGTCTTACAATTTTGGACTCTCTGACATTGACCATACTTCATAGATTTAGCTTTTTTAAAGTTCTTTGGGAAATTGACAGGCAGATCAGTGGGGAAAAAGGCATTTTGAAATCTCTGTTGTCAGAGCTGGATGCAGTTCACTCCTTTCCCCAAAAACTTTCATCTGCTTTTAAAATTACTTGTGTGTACACAAATCTGCCTGGAGTCCTATTAAATTTCTTGAGAGAAGCTGAAATGTGGGGAGGGAGAACTCCATAATCAAACACAGTTATTAAGCACTCAGTCACTCACAACACTGAACTTGAAAACCAATGCACCTTTACAAATCAACTTCCAAAACGTGATCTCCTGTTGCACAGCCTGTTTAAAAGATAAACCCTTTTGGCAATTGTTGGCTTCAGCTCTGAAGATTCTTAACACCCATTTGGAAGCTGGGTTCTACATGGCTTGGAGAGCACTGCAAGAAGACGCAGGAGGAACGAGGGATGGTTAGATATGGAAAGATATAGAAAGCTTAAGAACAGCTGGGAGCAATTCAGTTGAGGCTGAAGGAAGATGTAGGAGGAGGGACAGAGAACTTTGGTAGATAATCAGAGCTGTCAAGGCTTTGGGATGAAAGTATCCAGTGTGGTCTTCTGCATTTGTTATAATTCAGCTGTATGCACTTCAATTTGCCTGAATGTTTTAGCAAGCCCATACATTCTGGAAGGGTGTGCATTTGTTCAGTAGAGCTGAATAAGGTACAGAATATCTTGTTTGACTGAAATGAAGTTTTATGTTTTATTTAGATGTCTCCCTAGAAAAGTAGTGACAGCAAAAACCTCATTTTTCTGTCCCAAACTAACAGTGTTTGGAAATGAGTTGTAATGGTACTGTCCCCACTCCAGAATTAGAATCCAGTTAAGAAACTAGGAAACACTTACTCATAGGAACAAATAGTCTCATATAGAGAAGAACATGAAGAATTATTTTTCATTTTACTTCAGGCGCATTTAAAATATCTTTTTATTGTGGCATTTTGTTGCATCTTTTATTAGGAACTTTATAGTAGAACTCCTTTATTAAATTAGGAGAAATGTCATTGTAGGTTAAAAGGTAAAATTTTTTGATTAAGTGGGGTTTTTTTTTGGTTAAATGGTTTTCATTAATTTTAGTGTGAACTGAACATCAATTGCCTCTGTGAGCCTTGCCTGGAGCTTGGTTATTCTTGTCTTACACCTTTTTCTCCTTGATTGTATTAAACTTTACAATTTTCAGAGAGTAGTCACCATTTTTCAGTCGGGATTATTTTCTTATTGTAACAGTTATCTAATATTTTGGGGATTTTTTTTTTGTTATTTCTGTGCATGCTGGAAAAGACTTAATTACATGAGACTTTGAAGGGGGAAAACATAGACCTCAGATTTTAAGATGCTATTGAAAAAATACTATTTAAATATACTATTGAATTGCAACAGTTCTATTTTCTTTGGTTAATCTTTCTTCTTCTTGATAAGAATGCCAGATTTCTAGATACCAAATTGTGAGTTGGTTGTATTGGCTCTAGAAAAGGCCTTTTACACTGTATTAGCAATAAACTGACAGCTTTCAGCTAGAGCATGTTCTATTGCGTACTCTAGAGCTTTGCTATTTTTTTTTTCAAAATATCTGGGCTATTGGTTTAATGAGAGAGACGTTCTCCTAATAAACACAGGATTAACCACAGGACACGTATTTTGGTGATGATGTAGTTGCCTTCCCTCTAGTGAGTACTCAAGTCCAATGGGAATCCATTTTTCTTATCTACTTTTCCACTATATTGTGATTTTTTTTTTGTTAAGTATAGGTACTTCTTAGTGTTAGCTCCATCATCCACCAGGCCTCAGATGTTTATTTCCCTGTAGTTTTACATGGAACACAGCAGTGGCTCCAGGCTGTGGTTTAAGCAGCAGGATCCAGCCAGATAATGGGAATTTTCTTTTGCTTTCGTAAATACATGGGTTTGTTTACTCAAGACCACATAAACTGCAACCAAGCAAAACTTAATTAGATGTTCTGCCAGGAAAAACCTGTGAGAAGAGAGGAATGGAGAACAGCTGTTTTTGTCATCTGCTTCAGTCCTCAGACCTACAAAGGTAAGAGAAGTGTGACTGGCTTATTTCCACCAAGAGAGTAAGGAGGTGAGCAAGCATGGGTCTTTCACTTGTGTTATCTTATCTCGTAAAACAGGAGGGCAGACAAGCCTGTTTGCTGGTAAGCCAACTTGAAGCTCATATGCTGGATCTAAATCCCTTGCAATGTTATTGTATCAACAGATTTCTTACCACATATTTCTCCTATATCTGGGACATTTATTTTTAAAATAAAATGTCTTAACACAAATATATTTACTGAATAGGCTTTTATTATTTGGATGTTGTTGTTGTTCATACAGGCCTAAGATGCATTATATTCTGGGGTGCTCATTTTTTGCTACTTCTACTTTTCATATTTTTACTATATTTAGATCTTAATGACTGTTTAAAAGAGCTGTTTATGTTTCAAACCTCCCTTTCCTTTTCTTCCCCAAAACTTACAACGGCAGCTGCTACTCTGATTTGTTTCTTCCCATGGGTACACGTTTTTGCTGCCACCCCACCCATTGTTACTGCCATGGATAGCTGTCATTTGGCTCTAGGATTGTCGTAATGATCAGATTTGTGATGTTGTGTGAGCCACAGGATCTGTGAGCCACTGAGAGCCAGCTGGGCTTTGTCTCAAAGGCAGTTTGTCATCTGTGAAATACTACAGCTTTCTGTCCTATCCTAAGTTACCATTACCTCACACATGAGTATTCTTTGTCACCCAGAGGAAGAGGTTGTATGCTGGGCTTGCTCCAGCCAGTTCCTTCACCAGAGCAGAAAGGGAATGGCTAAGCTAGGGAGAAGCTGTATGAAGAGCAGCTGAGGTCACTTGGTCTGCTCAGCCTGGAGGAGACTGAGGGGAGACCTCATTGCAGTTTTCAAAATTCTCATATTGGAAGGAGGAGGGGCAGGCACTGATCTCTTCCCAGTGGTTACCAGCAACAGGACTTGAGGGAATGGCCTGAAGCTGTGTCAGGGGAGGTTTAGGTTGGATACAAGGAAAATCTTCTTCAATCCGAGAGTGGTTGGGCACTAGAACAGGCTGCCCAGGGAAGTGGTCACTGAGCCAAGTCTGCCAGAGTTCAAGGAGCATTTGGGCAATGGTCTCAGGAACATGGTGTGATTCTTGTGGCTCTCCTGTGCAGGGCCAAGAGCTGGACTTTGATAATCCCTGTGAGTCCTTTCTAATTCAGAATATTCTGTGATTCTATGATTCCATTAACTGTTGTCTTTTATTTTAAACATTTTAAATTTTTTTTTTATTACTCCAGAATTAGCATTAGTAAGTGCTCTTCAGCAATGAGAAAACAAGTGATTAAAACTCCATAATTTCAGGTGCAGTAGTGTCAGTGCAGTATTGACATTCTGGGCTGGTGCAGACCATCAGCCTCCGAGACTGGCATAGCTGCAAAGCAAACATCTCATATTGACAGAGACGACTGCAATTGAGATTATCCCTGAGGATGGCAGCTGAGAACATCCAATGTAAACATGCTACAGTGGTCCAAAATTATTTACTTTGTGGCTTGCCCCATTCTTCAGTCAATCCTATTGTACTTCTGTCCCATTTTAGTTGTCACAAGCAGCTTCTTGACTGAAGTTTAAGCCTTTGGTAATAAATTGATTTCTCCCACGTGTTTGTGCAACTGACTCACTCTACAGTGAAGTTTTACATTATTCTGCAATGTGACAAATGTGTTAATGTATACAGAACAATGATTCTAATTCTGGCAGACATTTGCTGTGCTCACATCAATAAAGACAATTCTTTTCATGCTATGAAGTACTCCGATATGACTATAATGCTGCAGCTCACTGAAATAGCTTTAAATTGACTTCTAGCCTACCGATCTCATTATCAAAACCCAAAGAGCTGCTCCCTTTGCTTTCCTGTAGCAGTGATTTAAGAAGGCAAAATACCATTAAGTTCAATGAGACGTGATTAACACTCAAACACACGGAAGTGAGAAGTCCATAAAAATGTGATCTTGCACTTAGTTATTATGTCCCACAGGTATTTAGGTAGTTTAGAGAAAATTATTTGTGAGGCAGACACTGGTCATCTTTCAGCTTTTCTAAAAAAATCTCTAGCTGATATTATATTTTGCTGCCGAATACCATATTCACATATAGTGGCAGTATAACTGTTGCTGAGATTTTCCTATTTATGGCTATATATGCTTATCATGCCAAGAATAATTTATATCCTTGCATTTTTCATATTTAAGACAAAATCAAGTTGACAAAGCTGATGAAAAAAACCCCTCAAATCAAATTGTGTTTCTATGTTGGTAGAATAGCCCTGAAGGAGACAGAATGTTCCCAGAAGATGCTAAAACAAACATGCAAACAGAACTCTAAAATAGGACCAAGGCAAGAGTTCAAGTGCTTTATTTTCTTTCTGAGACAGGCAGCTTAACTGTTTGCTCCAAAGATACAGATCAAATAAATCTGGAAAGTTACATTGCCTTGCTGAATCACTGTCTGAAAGCTTATTTTAAAGATATTGAAACACAAGCTTGAGGTCCCATTCAGGGTAAGGTTTTCACTGTATGGATGAATGGCAAGGATAAGCCTTATGCATCAATAGAAATTAACTAGAAAATTTTAATCGTGGGAGAAAGGAATGTCCCTATTAATGAGCAGGAAAATGGCTTCGCTTCAGCTTCATCAATGGTGTTAAGGAAATTTTTATTATAAAAGGGCACAAATATGGTGTTAGATGATATTTAGCTTTGAAGCAATGGCTCTTGAAAACACAGGAATTCTACATTGTGCATATTGAAGTATTTTGTAATGAGAAACTGTAGATTATGTTCAGCACCAGAAGCAATTTTCATGGTCTTATTCAGAAGTCATAGATATATAAGGAATTTTAACCCTGTGAATTTCAATATATGTCTGTACTGAATGGCACCTGACAAGCTTCACCAACATCTATGGGAGAAATACATGTCAAAAAATATATGAATGTGATGCATCAGCCTGTGAGGGCTAATACCATCTGCCAAAGAGGGTCATCAGACAGCTGCTGCATATTCACACTTGCTGTGGATGTGTACCACATGCACATGTACAACGATTAATCTGGGTCAGAGTCAGGCTGCCTGGCAGCCAACTGAATGCAGCAGGGCTGGCAACACAGAAGCCATTTCTCTAAACCTGGGCCTTTCTCTCAGCTTGCTGAGGGCCATGTGCTGCTCCTGCCTCTCTCAGTGCATTCGTGTGAAAGCATCAGCCCCAAGCTGACCTAATTAAATGTCAGTGGTGGGAGGCTGCTGCCTCTGAGATGTATCTGGAATGAGGAAATGATTAATCCTGTCTGCAAGCAGAATGTTGTGTGACTGTCGTTGGTTTGTCAAAGATTTCTTGTAGCAACTTGAGTTTGAGAAACAGCAGAGGACATGGAAAGAAGGCTCTGGAGAACTCCAGTTAAAAATACATTTTCTTCTATGCTTTCCCCCTTAGGCTATTAATTCCATTATGTGGTCATTTTTTTCTTTATGTAGAGTGAAGGAATTGAAGGATTTTTCCCATGCTGTTTCAAGTGTCTTCATTTCTAGTGTCTGTTTCAGAAATAAGAATGGGACAGAGACCTGTTCATTCCAGATTAGCATCTGGACTCTGGTCTCGGACTGGGAAGCCCAAAACTGGGCGCAGAGCTGTAGATGCAGCATCACCAATGCTGAAGTGAGGGCAAACATCACATCCCATGACCTGCTAGCAGAATTCTTCCTAATGCAGGCCAGGATGTGTTTGGTCTCCTATTCTCCGAGTGTATATTGGTGGCTCATGTTCAGCTCGATGTCTGCCAGGCCCCCAGATCTTTTTTTACAAATCACAGTTTGGAGTCCAGCCTGCACTGGTGCATGGGATTGTTCTGGTCTATTTTGCATTCCCATTGTTTGATTCCATTAGGTTCCTGTTGGCCCCTGTCCCCCGCTCCTATGGGCTATCTGAATGGCAATCAAGTTCTCTAGCATGTGAATTACTCCCTCCAACTGCATGTGGTCCAGAGTTTCCTGGGGTACTTTCTCTCTTGTTATTTGGATCATTAACAAAGTCAAGCAGTGCCAGTTCTAGTAAGTGCTTCAAAATGTGTCTACATGGTTAAATGAACTGTATTTTTACATGTTGCTTTATTCCCACTGTGCTTCTAAAGCTTTTGGTTTTGTTTATCTTGCTTGTTGAGGTTTTTATGAAGGTGAGATTTCTGTTTCACCACAGAATAAAGAACTGCAGTTACTTGCCTATTTTCCCCTGCTTCCCAACTGCCCATGACTATAAATACATCAATCATTTTATTTAGCTGTTATTCTGTACCTTTAAAATGTGGTTAATGTTTCTAAAGCACTGTGAAATGCTGTGGTGAAAACCTGCCAAATATCATTAAATAAAGATTTGTGCCTCTGGAATTTAAAAATAAAATCCTAATGCTTCTGGAATTCAAAAATAAAAGCCTAATGTTTCAGATATGAAAAAAAGAAAAATCAGAGTTCAATAATTTTAAGTGTATAACTCCAATTCTAAATTCATCAATGTCAGAAAAGCCTTCATCTCTCTTATGATGGTCCTAATAAAGCGTTTTCTCTCCTATCCTGAGTGTTAAACTGATCCATGAGCATTTGCTGCTGATGATCCTCAGAAACAACCCCAGACTGTCTGGCCAGTACTGACAGGCCTAATGTAGAAATTCTCTGGATCTTGAGTAGTTGTCATCACATGGCCACAAAGCAGCAGCTTTTGAAGACAGTCTCCAACGGTATCTTTTCCTTTACAAGCAGAACGCACAACTAGATCTTATGTGTGCTGACAGACTGTCAGTGAGAGCTCATCCTTGAAGAAGAGATGTACTCCTGGTCAGTGTTAGCAAGACCTTACCTGCAGGCAAAGCCAGAACTCCTGACTCAGGATAGATTTATCTTTGATTTTGTCATTAGAGATGGTGAATATTACTCACCAAGTATTATTGATACCTATGATGAACCACTGGCTTGATTAGCAGTTGGTAGGGAAGTGAGAAATTCTGAAGTTTTTCTCCTTCACGCAGTGTCATGCAGTAAACCTGCCATGTCCTTGTACTGACTAATTACAGATGCTCTTGGGGTGATGAACTTCCTCTGACAGGCTTTTCGCCAAGGAACTTGCAGCAGCACTAAGTGATTACGCTTTGCAAGGGATGACTTTCAACCAAATGTAGAAATGGCAAAAGTATGTCACATGGAACTTCTTGTTTCCACGGAAGTTGAGTGTGTTTTATGATGAACTTAGTGAGAGTTTCTTGCAGTTGTCCGAGTTTAAATGATGGGCTCAATGAAGAGCCCTTTGTGAAAAGTACCATAGCTGACCTGACTGACACTTGAATGACACATTCCTGTGGTGGGAAAGAAAAGTACTGCACTGCAGGTGATGTTTAACCAATTCTGATAGACCATCCTTTCAACAGCTTTCTTTAGAAACTTTTGCATTTGTGAAGGATAATGGCAAATGAGCTGCATGTCAGCTTCTTCATGCTGAAAGTTGAGTTTCCGGTCATTCCAGAGGGCTGAGTGTAAAAGGCACTTGCTCTGTTTTTTCATTAAACCTGTCAGAACTGCCACCTTTCTTTCATGACCTGACAGCTCAGGGTTTTGAGTTCACTGGAGAATGCACTCTGGAAGGCTTGTTCAGCACCAGTGTGATGTGCAGGACAGTGGGGGACTGCTGTGTGAGCAGGTCAGGGTGGGTGTGCTTGTCTCGGAGCCATCTCGTGTGGCTGGCACATGCTGTGAGACAGACCACATCTGTCACTGCAGTGCTAAATAATTTATCACACACTCGTTTGAGCTCAGTAGAGGATGGATTGCAAGGGTGGATTAAAAGTAGCTGTCCTACTAACATTCATGCCTCTCTGGGTGCTGTGTAACAGCAGAGAAGCTGTTCAAGCTGCTTGTGTCCTGACAAGCCTTTCTTATGTGCAGTGAGGTAAGGCAGGCTTATTGCTATCTGATTGAGATCTTCCATATGGGAATGAAGAAACCAGCTCTTCTAAATTGTGTGAGTGGAAAACCAATTTTTCTGCTGTTTTCCATGTCACATAGAACTGAGTTTGTAACTGTGAGAGTGGCCATAAGGTAGGGTAGCCAAACTGTCTTTAAAATGCTCTCCTATTTGTAATGGACAGGACTAAAAAATATTGAAGAATTTGCTTTTCATAGATTGACTTGAAAAAAGAAAACTATCTTCTTTGTTTATGAAGGCTCTGGGACAAGTGAGAAATAAATATGCGCACACATTTACTGTTTCTCCAGTTAACAAGATAAGGAAATCTGTGTGGTAACACAAAATATTTTCATCAAGTGAAAATAATCTCAGCTAGCATGGATTATAATAATAGGCTTTTACACAGACTCAACTATATGTGACCTAAGTGGAGGAAATACTAAGTATGCTGAAAATACATAAATTATTTATAAGGATAAATGCATTAAAAATTGTAATGGCACTTTATTAACAATACAATAGACTTTTCTTGGTTTTAAATTTTTTTTTGTTTGTTTGTTTGGGTTTTTTTTGCTAAAGATTACTGATTCATGTGGAAAGTCTTTAGATTTGGCATCATCTTTCCATGACTAAATTGCCACATAATTTTTAAATAAGCAAGTTCTGCTGTCAATACTGATTAATGCATTACTATTATTTTCCTACATTTCATTTGCATCTTTCACTTTTCTCTTACTATGCTTGTCACTCTTAGAATGTGTTCTGCATGTTTAATATTTTATATTCAGAGGAATTGTACATATGCTTTTGGTTCAGTACTTAAAATCATTATTCTCATAAATAAACCTGCAGCTAGCTGCAACAGACCTATTTATTTATTTTCTGTCTCATTCTGATAGCTATTTCTGCATTTATTTTTTCATTAATACACCCTTCTTTTGTTGCTTACGCCACACCCTTGTATTTGTGAAGTTTTCATCTAGCTATTACTAGCTCTATCCCCTTTAGTATCCATCAGGGACTTTAGCAAAGACAGTCTCTTTTATCCAATCATTCAACAGAGTAAAAATAATCCTTTTTAACCCATCAATTCATCCTGGAATAGGCCAATTGAGAGTTATTCTTGAGAGTTTTCATTCTATATAATTTTAAAATTCCCATCTGACCGTGTAGAATGAGAAGCAGAAAGTACATATGTTTGAAATGTTTCCCAGCTGCCTGATAAAATGTATGATTCTCCACCTCCAGAGTGCACATGGGAACTTGGTCCAAAAGGAGGTCTCAGGTCCTTTTGTCACAGGTAGATCATGACAACCTTCTACCTCTTTCAAGGGACCCACCCCCCCTTGTCTTCTCACTGTCCCAGCCTCTGGGAGTCCAGCAGCATCTCTGCAAACCCTCTTCTCTCCTGCTGTTCAGGAGGGAGACAGTTCCCATCAGGACCAGTATTTGAAACCATGGAGCTGTTGATAGTTTCTGTGAATGAGCTAAATTTGTTGCTTCCCATGTTTACTGTTCTCAGAAAATAAAGTAAATTGCTCAGAGTATTACAGTACTGGATAACCATGGCTGGGTACCACCATGCTGAAACTTCTATGTTCTTTTTGGAGAGGATTTCTCAGCTAAATCCATACTGATATCCATGATATCCATAGTGCAGCCTTGAGAGGAGAGAAGCTAAAAATGCCCTCACCTCAGTGTATGAATGTCTGCAGAAGCAGTTTTTCCTCTGGAAAACTGTATCCCAAATAAACCAAGTCTGATTCTTGGGGCTGGTAGATACAGTCACACAGAGAATTATCATCTGCTGCAGCTGGAACTGGATACTCCAGATTTCCCAGCTGAGCAACATAATTATGTATGGTAGAGGTCTTCTCCCACTGTGTATGGTAGAATGTTTAATTAATCTATGTAATAGGACATTTTCTTCAGCACGAAATGTGGTGCTTGTCTTGATTCTAGAAAGCACAAATTACCAGTGCTCAGGACAGGATAGTTTCTTAAAGAAGTTCAAATCCTTAATTCAGACTAGAAAAAGAAGGAAGTTTTTCACATTCGTGCTGGCCGTGCTCTCTGGGACTCTTAGCTCTGCTTGCTGTGTGGCTCCATGCTGAACACTATTTTAATGACACAACTGGGAGCTCAACTTAGAGGTTGACCTCATAGATTGGTCACCAGCAGCCTGCTGTGTCCGTGCTTTAGATATTTTAGATGTGGACCACGTCTCACAGCTGTCTAGCTAGAGTTCTTCAAGATAGGAGCTGAGACACGTACCCAACCTCAAATGCTTACAAGGGACTGTCGCTGAGCACATAGCAACTGAACAACATATTTGCCCTGGAAAATGCAGTTCCTTGATGCAGAAGAGATGGAATTGGGACAACTGGATTTTTTGGCAGGAGACACATCCATGAAAGAAATTTTTCTTTTATATTGTAAATTAGGTTCCTGAGCCAAAATCAAGTGAAGCACCTGAACTCTTAAAAAAAAAGGTTCAGACTTCTTTAGTATAGGGAAAACATTGCATTTTTCCTGTGTTTTTTTATGTGAAAAATAAGATGGTTTTGACTGAAATCTTCTGAGGACGAAAAGCAAAAATGTGAAGAAGAAAGCAGGAACTGGCCTGAGAATGCCTGGCACAGGGCTCAGCACAAAGTGTTTAACTTTGACAGTGTTTTACAGGCAAGTGGAAACATACCCTGAATCAAAACTCTTGGTAACCAATAATAGACATTGCCCCCCACCACCAGTCAGCCAGGGGGGTTTACTTTCCAGTGGGTTGAGAGTTAAGATTATAAGAATCCTGTAGCAATCAGAAAAGAATCGAGCTAACAGGGCTAGATGGCTATTGGGAGAAATTCTTCATATTAGTAGCCTTTTACGGTCATCTGCATTCATAGCCATAAATTTCTACTCAGATTGCTGTCCTTCCAATGAAAATGTTTGACTAAGAGCTTGATTTGCTTATTTTTATAAGTAAAGATGTTGTTCTCAAGAAGTAAGTAGTCATTTTCTTTTCTTTTGGAAAAAAACAATTAAAAAATGTAGCTCAGCAGAACTGGATATGCATTACTTTACACTATATTTTTATTTTTTTTAATCCAGACAAGTTGAGCTTAGATGGAAGAGATTATATTTATTTATTTGATATTAAGTCTAGCAAAAGCTACTCCAAAATCCAATGTGAAAATAGAGCTGTTAAATGAGGGCTTTCATCCAGGAAGAATGTGGATACACCTACCTGAAGTGTGTCTTTGCTATGAAAGTACTCTCGAGATGAGCACTGGTGTTTAAATGTGAACAATGATCTGAGGCTGGAGGGACTTTTGTTACCTCCAGCTGGACCTATCCTCTCTTGAATAAGTCACCCATGAGATTCCTGAGGTTGAGTCATTGTGCCAGACTCAGATCCTTTTGCAGTGGTCTATTCTCCTGGTCACAAGTGGAAATGATGAGAATGCCCTTGAGGACAGTTAGGATGTGAGGTGCTGGGTGTGAGCTAAGAAGTGACTTGAAAGAGAGCTGAGATACTGGAGTGAAACATCTCAACCCCCAAAAACTTGCTCAGTTGTTTTCTGATTTTTCTAGGCAATCTTCTGCCTGACAGTTCCTGAAACATCTGAGGCCATGCTCCTTTGCTTGCTCTATAAGTGATCTATTTTCATGCCTTTGTATCTGTTCCCAGGCTACAGAAAGGAGTTGAATGGGGTTTTGTTTTGTTTGTTTTAATGTGATTTGTTCTCAAAGCCTCACACACACTATGCATGAAAGGAATCCATGGCTCCTGTTTTTCAGAGATGCGGTGGTAGTGCTGCTTCTTGTATTCAACAACTTACAATTCAATTGGTGCTATGAAAAATCTGCAGTGAATCAGTTGAGTGCCTATAGTTTTGAATACCTTACTGGAGAGAACAGTAAAAGATGTACAGCAGAAGCTCAAGTTAATAAAACCAGATATTGAATTGTAGTCAAGACAGAGATAAGGTTTATTAGCTTGGATATAATGTCGTGCAATGGTTCTTCTGACACAGAATTAGTTTTCACTGAGAAAATCTAGGTTCTTATGGACATTGTACAGGTCTATGTGACTGTTTTTACCTCTGGCTTCATCTTCAAGACGCTCCAGTAAGGATTTGGGTGAAAAATGCAGATAAAAGCCTACAGAAATGTTTAAGTGGATGCTATCAGGCAAATATTCTTGCTAAGAGAAGCCTAATGATCCAGGTCAAAGCTGATATCTCTAGATCCTCCACTGCAGCTGTGTATTGCCATTGGGATAACATACCTGTGTTATGTCTGAGTGCAAGCATGTCTGTCCTCCAAACCACTTATCTCTTGTATTGAACTACGCGTACCTGGAATTTTTATCTCTTGTATTGCACTACTCGTACCTGGTACTTCTCATCAAGATAATGGTACTTTTGAATATGGTGAACTGAAACTTTGTGGTTACAGTAGTCTATAACCCTGCTAGGTGTTTTGTACTTTGGTTTAAATTCCCAGTTTTCTCAGTCCATTCAAGCTTTGGCGGTTCCAGGATGAACAAGCATGCATGCACATACACGTTTTCTTTGAGATATTCTTAATAAAAATGTAGAGGATTTATTGAAGCTTTCCTGCTTGATTAGTAAACAAGTTTGTTCTGGCTATACATTTGGATCCCATCCAACTTTTCTGTTTACAGAAATGACTCTAAGTTTCCACTTAGGCAGTCATTTAATATTACTTTCCTTCACCTATCGTTATCTGTCCTTACATTGTTTTTACTTCTTAAGATACAATACACTGCTTTACACCTATTCTGTAGAATCAAGTGAGATTCATAAAACCTTGGAGCTGAAATTGCTGATCAATTCATTGGGGTTGAACATGTGCACACCCACAGACACCCTCTATCAGCCCTTCTTGTGACAGGCCTGGCCCAGGAAGCTTAGAATTCCTTGCAAAACATTACCATCCCCTTCATAAAGCTCCTCTGGTATCCTTGAGCCATGGTCAGCATGAAGAAAACTTGGTACCTGTGCACTGTGTACAAGGATCAGCTGAACTTGTGTTTGCTGAGACACTGCAGAAAAACCAAGGTGTGACATCCACTTCACTGACATGGCCAGGCTATGTCCTAGCTCTTCCCCAGTCCAGGCTCACAGATTTTCTCTCTGGAGAACAGGGCACAAGGATAGAGAATGAAAAATGTCTGGGTTTCATCACAGACATAAGCCATGACTTTGGAGTGCATGCCTTTGTTTGGGAAATGCAGAAGTGGTTCCAGCACAACTACTCTGTATTGCCCGCTACAAAATCTACCAAAAACTTGCCTGGATTTTAAAACTAATAGTCCAGGAAAAGGCTGATACCTTGCTCTCATAATATGACCTTGCCTCAGAGCAAAAAATGTGACATTCAGAAATATGGATAGAGAAGGATCACTAGATAACAATACCTCAGGGCTTGTCTCTGTATTTTAAGCACATTTGTCTCAGGGAGTTCTCTGACAATTAGGCAATGCTTGAGGAGCTGAAACTTTAGCCTGAAATATTGAGGGAGGTAATAGGGCACCTATTCACTCTTAGTTGGTCCCAAAGGGCAGCCTCCCTCCTGGTCCCCTGGGATAACTATGAGTACAGCAGAGATGTGACCAGGGCATTAGAGACATCACTTCACCTTGGCAATTTAGCTTGGTTGTAACAAAAGCAATGTGATTATCTTAGAGCTAGGCTGTTACATACACAGGGAAGAACTAGATATATTTTAAAATTAAACAGTACAATGTTATAGAAAAACATGACATATAAAAATTTCCCTAAAAATAAATCTCAAATTTTCCATCCTCCGAAGTTTATTAAAGAAAATTGAATTGTGTTGGAGTCTGTATCCTGGTCAACCTGCAGTAAATCCAACATTAGCAACACAGACTGAAGCTGATCATCAGGCTGATTTTTTCTCATTGTTTTTCTATACAATCACGTCATATATGGCACTTAACACACAGATCAGGCATCACTTTAAAACTGCCTACATGGCTTTTTCCCTTTTTGTTCTGGAAAGAGGCTCTCCCGGAGCATCACTGTTCAGCAGCAGACATCACCTTCTAATTTCCAGTTTCCAGTGCTGAGGAGTTTAGTTGCCTTTATTCTTGAACCAAATGTAGTCTCATCACTTATAGTGGCCACCTGTCCCCTTCCTGATCTGCAGTCCTCCACAGAGACACACTGCTCCTCCTGCTGCCCTTTCTGCACCTATTCGAGTTGGTTTCATCTACAAAAGGTATAAAAGACCCAAACTGTGCAGGGTTCCCTTGGGTTTGCGTGGCCAGGTTTTGGTAGCAAGGGGCTCCAGGAGGGCCTTCTGTGGGAAGATTCCAGAAGCTTCCCCCGTGTCTCACAGAGCCAAAGCCAGCTGGCCAGGTTGGACCCACTGCTGGCCATAGCTGAGCCCATCAGGGATGGTGGTAGAGCCTTTGGGATAACAGATTGGAAAAGGGTGGGGAGGGGAGGAAGAAGAATGGCTGTGGAAACAACAGCCAAAGAGAAGAGTGAGAACGTGAGAGAAACAAACAGGTCTGCAGGCACCAAGGCCAGGAGGTGCTCCAGGTGCCAGAGCAGATTCCCATGGAGGTCCATGGTGGAACTGGTATCTGCTTTCTTCCTCTGGAGGATCCTATGCCAGAGACATGGTGCCTGAAGGAGACTGTGACTCTGTGGGGAGCCTGTGCTGGAGCAGGCTCCTGGCAGGGCTTGTGGACCTGTGGAGAGAGGAGCCCACACTGGAACAGGATTCCTGGAAGGACTTGTGACCCCATGGGAGACCCACTGGAGCAGCCTGTTCCTGAAGGGATGCCCTCCATGTGAAGAACTATAGCCTTGGGAGATGCTCAAATTGGAGCAGTTCATGGAGGACTGTCTCCTGTGGGAGGGATCCCATGCTGGAACAGGGAAAGAGTGTGAGGAGTTCTCCACTGAGGAGGAAGGAGCAACAGAAACAATGTGTGATGAACTGACCACAGCCCACATTTAATTTCCTGTCTCCCTGCATCACTGTGGGGGAAGTAGGTGGAGAATTCCAGAGTCAAGTTAGGCCCGAAAACAAAGGAGGCATGGGGAAAAGGTGTTTTTAAAATGTTGTTTTATTTCTCAATATTCACCCTGATTTGATTGGTAATAAATTATTTTTCCCCAAGCCAAGGCTGTTTTCCTGTTACAGTAATTGCTGAGAGTTGTGTCTCTCTCCTTGTCTACATCCATGAGCCTTGAGCAGTGTTTATTTTCCCCTGTCCAGCTGCAGAGGGGAGTGATAGAGGGGCTTTTGTGGGCACCTGGTATCCAGCCAGGGTCAGCTCACCACCAGAGTATCACTGTACTTATATCCAGGCATTGGTAGCTGGTGACAGAGACTAGGAAATAGCAATTTGCTATCTAATATAACTTTTATTCAGACTGTTTATAGCGATCACATTTATTTCTTGCTATTATTCTGAAGTGAAAATGCTCAGTTTTAGATTTGACTGTACTGCATTTACTGCAGAAGAAATAAATAATTCTGTTGGTATTTCTAAAAATATAATTAGTTGATGAGTCAGAGCAGAATTTCATTTTCATAAATGTTAAGGCTGGAAAGACTGGGATTATCATGATCAGTGTGTCTGACCTGTGACTCTGTCATGTCTTAGGAGGCTGCCTGGTAATTCCTGCTTCAGTTTGTAATTAAGATGTATGATTCTTCAAAGGAGACTGAATAAAGGGCCCAAACCACATTCTTGAGATGTGCTGAATGTTATTTCACACAAACAAACAAAAGGTATACTCCACAGACAAGACTGAATATGGTGATTCATCATTTTAATTAAAAAGTTTAAGACCATTAACATTTACTTATTTCTTATAGCTCAGTGCAGACTTTTACAACATCATACATAACTACCACTATGTCTGTGTGTTTGTGTGTATATATATATATATATATATTTATATTTATATATAAGGCAATGAAACATATTTCTATTTATGGGAATATAAGCCTTACCAAGAACCTGTGTCAGCCATGGGAGATGTGTAAATAGAAAAGGAAGCAGCTCAGATAAAATGAAAAATGTAAACTAATCAAACTCAAGATTGCAATAAAAGCTGCCATGAAAGAAGAAAATGAAAACCAAAAATTAACGCCACATAGAGCAAAAGATCAATATTTTATTGACAGACTGCTATATACTAATTGGTCAGTCATTATCCATATTGATTTTATGCCACTGCAATTTGGCTTTGTGCATGGTTTAGCCATGCACACTTTTTTTTTTTTTTCACTTTTCTACGTAAAGTAATGGCTGTCTTCAATATGAATGAAGGCCACTCAAGTCAGCCAAATAACTCTATGCAGTCAAGATCAGAGTCTAAAGAAGAATGACTTAAAGACATGCAAGATGAGGACTCAAACTCTGCTGGACAGTGCACAACCTGCCATTCCTAACATCCCTGCTCCATCCACAATGGCCCAGTACACAACCAGGCCACTGTAACACACACTATGGAAGAAGGAAAAAGATAGATGTTTGTAACTCAGCTCTAGATGACCTTTAATAGTAAACATTTGAGCGCTGGCTTGCATTGAGCAAGCAGCTATAAAGGCTGGCTACCCAGAAACTAAGGCCCTGTTCTGCAAGCAAGAGCTGCCTGGCTGGCAGTGACAATCACTAATTCTTGACATGCTGTTAAAAAACACATGTGAATGTGTTCACATAATGGTGAAATTAATCAGGAATTGGTTCTGGAGAATTTATAGCCTGCTGTCCACATGCAGGAATTTACAAGAAGAGGAATGAACTGTGAATCAAAGACCAAGCAGGTAAGAAAGGTCCTTAACAGGGTTTCAATTGCTGGCAAAGAGGTTTTGAATGAAGGAAAGTACAAGATTAAAGGGACCAATATGAGATGGCTCTTGTGTCAACTAATAAAAAACCACATTTTAGGCCTGTATTTGAAGGTATAGCAAAGACAGTAGAAACAGAGTCTTAAGGCATCTTAGTTATGGGAAAATGTACATCAGCACTATTCAATCTTGGGCAATCCTTACCTCTTGCAATATCTGAAAATATGGGTTTATTTATGTTCTAGAGCAGCTATGCCTAAAAAATTAAGTATAGTGACCCAATTTTGGAAAAGGACCTGTGTTGTAGTGCTCTGGGTGACTTCTTTGGGTAGTAATCCCAGTAAGTGAAGGAAAGTGACCTTTTCTCCATTGAATTTGCCCTTGGAATGGGCCTCTCTGACTCTGTGGTCCTCAGTGTGAAAGCATCTCCTAGTCACAATTTCTACTTGTTTTATCAGCATTTTTTTTGCACAAAGTATGGAAGAGTATAATATTTACAAGGTGTTCTCTTCAATGTCCTGATCCAAGAGAAAAATGCTTGTGCCCAGCTATCCATGCCAAGATCTGCATCTGTGAATCAGTGCTAATTCTTCATCATTATTCATATGCCAAACAGATTTTTCATAATCCCTCTTGGTTCAGACGTGATAAAAGGTAAATTTTTAAGCTTCTAACAGCAGAGTGCAGTGTGTTACAAGCAAAACATACTGGAGTTAGGCTTAAAATACATACAGATCTTTTCTGCATCATTTTATTAACCAGTACGGGGCAGTTGTTTAGTTTTTGTTTATAAGCTGTTGAAAAATTATGATAGCGTTAAACTGCTGTTGGAAAGTTACCAGAATGACTAAATAACTGTAGCAACTTTAATCTAGTTTTCTTACAGCAAACCAATGGACTGCATTGTTACAGAGTGAGAACAATGCAGCTGTACAGCTTTCCACAGAACTATGAAGCACAGCCACATTTGTGGCAAAGGATGTCATCCTGCCGAGTGAGGAATTCCTGGTCCACCAGGGAGACAGAGCATTTCGAGCAGGTAAAGCATTCCCCATGCCACTGATGCTCCTCAAATGAGATGTATTTGGCACCTCCAAGAGCTGAAAGAGAGTATGAAAAAAGAAGAAGATTTGAATCCAGTGTTTCTGGACATGGTTCAGTAATGCAACAGATGACTTTCTGATGTGCAATCAGCTTGTCATTCATAGAGCAAATGGAAAAATGAAAAAAAAATCCATAGTGTGAAATATTCTTTAGTAGACGAATTTAAAAATAACTTTGAAATTTTAACAGTGGGAAACATTTCAAGCAAAGCCACAGGTCATTTGCTAGCATATCCCATTACGAGTTCTGCACACAATGGGTTTATCAGAATGTCCATTCAGGTTTGCTGACCTTCCTGCCAAACTCTCTTGAAATTTATTTGTAATGTGTTGAAATATATAGTTTCTATGCAACTCTGGATGAAATTTAATAATTAAGTTTCTTCAAGATGGATTCTTTTGGAAATTACTAGATAATGGGATTCCTTGAAGAATTATCTGAAATAAAATCTTGAGGACTGGGGAAGTTGGAATAGTTTTGATGTTGGTTTTTTGTTGTTGTTATTGAGTAGGTTTTTTTTAATCATGCATATGTGATTGGGTATTGATTTCTTTGTCCAATGACATATGCAGCAAGCACCTGTAAGAATCAGGCAGTACTCTTCAACAGTTGACTCCACACATAATAGGATTAAAATGCACAACACCAGCAAATGCTCTCAGAAAACTTCAGCTACATTGACCAGTGACATTCATGTCTAATTATAAATCATATGTAAGTATACGAGGATGCATGAAACAGAGCCCTGCTGCACTTGGTAAGCATTCTAGTTTGACAGATGTGCCTTACCAGCAAGCAGTTAATCTGTGTTCAGTTTGATCACATTTGCATTTAAAAACAAACCTGAAGAAATCACAGAGGGGCTTGTGTGTACTGTTCTGGGAAGATGAAAAAAAGAGCCTTTTTTAATATTCCTAAGGAGGAATTTTGCTACAGGAAACACTACACCAAACAATGGAGGAACTTCTTTGGGCACATAAAACAACTCCTCATCAGTTAGGGAACATGTGTGATCAGTGTGTCCTGGAAAGATACAGGACATGTGGCACAGAGAGAATCTCTCTGATAGTTAACTCCTTCAGGCCGTCATTATGATGGGGGTACTTTTAGTGTTTTTTTTCTAAAGTGAAAGTCTTCTTTGAGAGGAGACCGATGATCCATTTCTGTCTGGTTCCCTCTAGATGATGACACTCACCTGTAATGGGTTTCTTGCAAGCAGCACACTTCTTGGCACAAAATCTGCTGAAACAGTCTACACAGTATGGGTACTCATCTTTGGAAATGAATCTTTGGCTAGACAGCTGAGTTTTACACACTGCACACACAAAGCATTCTTTATGCCAAGGCTGGTCATCGTAGGTCACTCCTCCAGAAGTTATAACCTAATGTATTGGCAAAGAAGGACAGAGTAAAGAAAAAAAGGTGTGAATCATAAAGGATTGTCTAATCCTTCATTAGTACTTCCACTTGTTTTCTTTCTTCCAATATACACTAGAGAAGAGAGGGTGGTCACATCAACTTTTTTTCATCTGGATTATCCATTTTACTAATCTGCAGTTGAACTCCACGTGCTACTGGTTTGTTATTCTCAATTTTCTATTACCTGTAATTTGTATAACTTGTATAACCTGTAATTTGTAATAAATATGAAATAAAATTTTTCTATTATACTGTACATAAGTGTTTAGAATCAGGCATGCTCTCAGAGGAAAAATTCTCAATGATAGGTAGTGGGTGAGAGAACTGATGCTGAGATAATCTTCAACCAGTATTTTGCTGTCTCTCAACTGAAACAGTATTTTAAATAGGAAGAAAGACAGTAAAGAAACAGAAGTAAAACAGAAAGTAGAAGAAGAAAAAAAATCATGTTTATCAGTGTCATCAGCTTCTCTTTGCCAGCAATGCACTCACAGCTCTGCACTAGTTATTTCTGAAGAACCAAATTTCTAGTTGTTCAGTGTTTCCCATGTGTGTGGTAAAGAGCTGGTTTCACAGAAGCTGTGATAGACTGTACAGAGAAATTTCTATAAAGATGAGCAGTAAGATAGCCTTTCTACTATCAAGTCACATGCATGACAGGGAATGAATGAATGAATGAATGAATGAATGAATGAATGAATGAATGAGTGAATGCTCTTGGAGCAGGAGAAGAAAAAGTTGAAGAAACTTAAACAAAAATAGTGGTATCAGCAAATTTCCTTGAGAAATGCCGTTTCAGAAAAATAAAGAATAATATTGGATCATGTCAAGCAATAAAGAGATTTAAATAGTTTCTGATCCCTTTAACATTCCATAACATTTTGGGTTACTTTGTGGTTATGTTTGCTTTTCCATTAAAATCTAAAATTTACTGACAAAAATTGACAAAAATTGAAATTTCTGTTTGGCAATTTAATCACTTTGGGCTCAATTCTCATGTATGTATTGATGCAAGTTTCAGAAATAAAATGGTTTTAGCTATTATGTAGGGGGACTATTTGCATTCCTAGAATTTTTAAGAAGCAAATCCTGATTATTTCATGTAGGAGGTGCTCACATCAACGCCTGTAATAAGCATCAAGCATAATTACTGTAATCGTCATGTGTTCATTTAATGCAAATTAAAGGCTAGATGTAGAGACATAGGAATATATTAAAGTACTTTCTAAAGTTTAACTACTGAAGAAAAAAGTAGGCAGCCTATTTTCCTGAAATTAAAAGTGTTTATTAGAGGTAGAGGTTTACAGGTAATCATTACATAACTACAGGAAATTATAAGTTATTTGATGAAGTGAAAAAAAAAATGCTCCCAGAGTGATGCAGGTACTAAAGAATAAGTAATTCTGCCATAAAAAATTCTGCCATAAAAAGCAGCCCAAAACATTTGCCTAGAGAAAAGTATCACACTAGAATAGTATGATTCTTTGAGTATTTTCTTCAACAAGAGTCAATCTTAAAACGTGAGAAATCGAGGGAGGGAAGAACTGATTTATCTGTACCTAGGGAAAAAAAGAAATCAAATCAAGCTTTCTGGTACCCACAAGGGTGTCATCATGTGTTGCCTCAGTGGGACTCCTGACTAGTGTTATCAAAATTGAATGTTACTTGATCTGCTAATTGCCTGATACATTTCAAGAAAAAATAGCCAAGATTGTGAATGATTTGCTCAGTTCAGGCTAATCATGCATATGAATACGTGCAAAAAATTACGGAAAGCGACGTATGCCTTACCAAGGCAAAATTAGAAATTTTCAGGAGAGAAGGGTTTTATATAACTTTCCATTTAACATTTGTTAAAAATCACAACCAATAACTAAAGAAGCCCAAAGCATTTGTTTTGACAAATAAGTTTATTTCAGATATAATCAGTCTTAGATTAGCAAGAGTGGACAGCAGACACTGTCACAGTTGACTTTCAGTATCCAATGTCAATAGGAAGACTCTGATCTTACACCACACATTTCACATGATCCAGCCCTTTCTCCTGTGAGCAATGCTGTCTCATTAGGGCATTTTTTGCATTGTATGTTTAATTACCTTCTTGCAAGCGTAGCAATGGTGAGCAAATTGCTTCTCAAAACAGGGCACACAGTAATTCTCATTGTCTTTGGTGATTAATGGCTTTGTTCCCAGTGGCTGCCGACAATACTGGCAAACGAAACAGGATTCATGCCAGAAACTTCCCTTAAATTCCATTTTACGTGAACCTGAAAAACACCAAAGTGAAAAATCCCCTCGGATATGGCCTTGTAAGTTTTAAATGTTGGGAATGTTCTTGTTTTGAACCTTCCACCTCAGCATCAGATTACCCAAGAAAACAGTTACCTTCAATTTAATACAGCTTCTAAGAATGCACTTGAAATTTCAAGAACATATTCAGTGCCATATAATCATCTGGTAAAAGATGTGCTGAATTGCCTAAGCGCTGATTTTTAGAGACTGTTCTTATATGAATCTTTTGGGGTTTCTTCTTTGTGATTATGCTTGAAGAGCTCAGTTTCTCTCTAACCAGCCAACTCAATGATAATGTTCAGATAGCACTTTTATAAATTAGAAATTAATTTATTGGATGTTTAGTACGTTTATTATTGTCCTGTTTTCTGTCTTTTTTTTAAACTAAGGCTCCTTCTCCTATAAAAGCATTATTTATCTTAATCAGTTTAAATTGGCAACTTTCTAAAAGCAAATATTTTTTCTGTGATACAGCACATTACACTGCCTTCTACCATTCTAGCTCACTATTTTTGTCCTAGACCAACAATTCTTTTAACAAGATGCTTTTGATACAGCACAAGGACAGAAAGTTGCTCAGATAAATGTTTGTCAGAGGAGTTTCAGAGCCTTTTATCTCTGTGTACAGTTGTTCTATCTTAATGTAGAAATATAAGTCTAAGATATGCACATGTATCTGGGAGCAATTTTTCCAGCGGATCTCCATCCATAACTTCCTGCCTGTATGTAGCATCAGGCTGCCGTGCTTTACCATCCTTTCCACATGAAGAAGAGGATTGATGCTATAACTGATTAATCCCACTGTATCTGTTTCCAGAATTGTGGGGCCAGTGGAGAAGCTACTGATTGTATTTAGACACAAAAGGTTTGCAGCTTCATCCCGGTAATCAGAAGGCTAATTTCCCTGTCTTTCACAACTAGGTCTTTTCAATACATAGCTAGAAAGCTAAGGAGAAGGAAATTAATGATATAGGGACTGGCTGGCATTCCCATGCCACTGTTGCACTGTTTCTCACACCTTCAGGCACTTGCTGCAAGGATTTAGATTCTGTGACAAAACAAGAAGCATGGATATACACCAGAAGATACTAATGCAAACCTGAGTGTATTCTGGCACATTTTTGATCACATTTAGTGGGATGCGCCTATTTGACAACATTTTTATAAACTATATACAATTTAAGCAGTTTATAATCATTAAAATGAACACAACTATATTGTTACAATATTTGTTTCAACTAATGCAGATTTTACTTGTAATGAAAAGGAAATGAATGTAAAAACTAGTACAAACTAGTGTTACAGTTTGAATACAACATGGGTAATCTAGTATCAATAGTAAGACTATAATGTTGCACAGCCTGGATCTTACTGTTCAGCATTAACAAATACGGAAAAATAAAAGTCCAACATCACTGCCAAATTTACTGATAACTGTTCCAAAAGTTAGGGACACACTTTCAAGTCAAGGAAGCAAGCAACTTCCTTTTGCAACAAATGGTGTTGTGGCTTCTCTCAGATGGCTGTGAAGAGGCAGGTTTTGGGTAATCACTCTGCTGTATCAGCGTTACTGATGTGGTAGCAATGAAAAGCCTAGAGCATGGCCTGAACAGACACAATCAAAAGCTGATAAGCAGTTTAGTGGAAAGTGCAGAATTTTCAAGATTGCTAATGGCAGGAAGTGAGCCTATTGTAAACATGGACAATATGGTAAAATGGGCTTGTATTCATTTCAGGAAAAATGCTGGTAATGATTTGAAGGCAAATTATCATGTTTTGATAATTTAAACGAAAAATAGTTCTGAGTGAAAGCACTAGTGTAAAGACCAAAAGCACAAGGTCTAGTCAATGTGGAAAACATGCAGATGACTTGTCTAATCTGGCACTCCTGCTCACAATAGCTCGTTTGTCTACCTATGCTCACAGCGGGATATGCTTCCTAAGAACTGCAGCAGAATCAAGGACATCACATGAACACATTGATGAACACATTACCCTGCATTGAACTCTTAATATTTTTATAAGGATTCGTAAGACCTGTCAGTGACAGATCAGAAGTCTCTGCCTGCCTTCTCCCCACTGCTGGCAGAGTGCTACACACAAAAGAAGAGTAGTCGCCTCAAAGCTGTTCAGAAAGTCAAGGACCTTGCAGCTTGGTTATTCCAGGAGATGGTTATTATCAAATATGTGGTTCCATTTCTCAGCAAAGGGCCCCTGTTGTCTTACCAGGCATAATGGTCTTCTGGCAGTGAAAGCACTTGGATGAATACTCATCAGAGTAGCACTCGGTACACAGCAAGACCTCGTCCTTGGCAGCAAATGGTTTCTCCACAAGTGAGCGACTGCACTTGGCACACCTGAAACACCCCTCATGCCAGTGGCGGCCTTTGTAGGCCAGATCCTTGGAAAAAGTAAGTTCATGTTAATGCAAACAATGCAAAAAATTTATTTACAGTGTTTTTATCCTTCAGTTCCTTCCAGAACTAAAACAAAAAACATAGAGCAGTGCAGTGGTGGATCCAACCAGAAGTGTGCTCAGGAAAGGTGTAGGTACTCAATGTCACACTGTTGTGTCTATCTTTTGCAGAGGCCATTACAAATATCCTTCCTTATATAACAATTCTTTATATATAGAGGTATGTTTTTATTGGAAGAATCATGTTGTATATTACATTTGTCTTTCAAGGGGAAACAAGCGATCAACATTTTTAATGTGCACAGACCACTGGAGAGGAAGCCAATATGCTATGGAATTTGAAATGAACCTTATGTATTTTCAATGTCACTATTTCTTCTTCCAGCTGACATAACATAATGCTAAATTAAGCCAGAAAACAATCAATTAAAATCTCATTGAGAACAAATGATTATTAGTAAGATTTAAAAAATCATTGGTTTTGTTTACATCTGATATAAATCTCCCTGAAAACTTGGCAGAAAAAATGTTTGTTTAAGACTCAGTAGGCTTAAGGGATAAAAGAGCTAACAGTATATGTATGAGATCCTGACAAAAAAAATTTAAAAGATCAAACAGAAGATTTAATTTTTCCACAGTTTTGGGTTTTTTTTCCCAAGCGAGGGAAAATGCACCTCTAAAAAACCCTCCCAGCTTAAAAAATAAATCCTTCCAGGGCTCTTTTATAAGTAAGAAACATAAAAGGGCACAAATCCAATCTCATTGTTCTCCTTTATCATGTCCCTGCCTTTTAAAGAGCTAAAAAATGAAAGAAATACCATGCTTCATTTCAGGAGGTGCTGAACACTTATGGCTTTCTTTTGCTTTAGTTAGCATTCTGAACCTTACAGGAACTAGGCTGTCAGCCCAGAGCAGCCAGAGTCAAAGTGAGGAGTGGAAGGAAACCAAGCTCTAGCCCCTTGGCAGAGGTGAGACAATCAGCTGTAGATCTCTGTGTGCCACTTTTCTAGATGTCTCTAGCCAGGTGCCCTCCTTTCTTACCATGTCTGCTTTTTTTCCTCCCATTTTTTCCTTCCACTCATTCCAAAGACACGGCTTTTTGTTTATGATCTTCAGTAATATATATATAGTGTGTGTGTATATATATATATATATATGTTACTCTAGTAATCCTGTCACTTATTTAATTTGTGATTTTAAGGGTGAAATTAAGTGAACTCAAAGCATGTGTGTTCTCCCCGTGAACCTGACTGGTGCTATGTGTTCAACATTGCTGTGGGCAAAATGCTGATGAGAGTCTGAGGATTGTCTTCACCCAAATCAGCATTTTCCTTGGATGATTCCTGTGCTCAGACAATATGCATTGAAGTGCCTGAGCTGGCAAAGCCTTTCAAGAGTTTTATCTTAATGACTTTCTGTCCTTTTATTTCTAAGGAACATAGGCAAAGAGAGCATGGGGAGAAGGTGACCAATACACACTGAAGTTGGCAAAACAAATGCTTTTTGATAGGTTTCATTTGACCTTAAAATTCAAAGTCAAGTATACATGCTCTAAATTGAATATGGGCTACTAGAAACGCTGTCAAAGATCACAGAGGAACTTGAATTATTAATTAATATTGTAAAAAATGGAGCAGTGAAAGGAAAGACAAGGTCAGAAACACTGCACTAATACGCCATCTGTGAGATGATCAAGGTAAGCATGGAATTAAGCAGAAATTAATAAATACTTCATTTCCAAAAGAGAGAGAATATGCAAATTATAAACTTGTTTTCTCAGCTTGGCATCTGCTAGTCAACACCTAAAGTAAAAGTAATTTATTCAATGCTCAAAATATTTTTTCAATGAACATCTCTCAGAAATTCCAAGGTGTCAATCAACCTGATACACTGAATTATACCACCCACCCTATCACCCCTCCAGCACTGTGCAGCCTCTGCAGCCAGTGACTGGAGGTGAAGGATGGAGCCTAGCTGAGGTCCACACATACACCACAGCCTTGCTTGAGGTCCACACATACACCACAGCCTTGCTGTATGCTTGGGGTATATGCATGTGCAGATTTCCTCATCTTTGATCCCAGAGCTTTCCTATTCAGGGAAAATAGTGCTGTTTCAGTCTACTGTACAACAGCTATGCTTAAGTCTCTTCAGCTATACAGGGATATGCAAAGGGGTGGATATGAAATCTGCCATTAAAGAAATTTGATTTGTGTATAATTTAACAAGGAACAAAAAGTGCAGGCTAAATCTTTACCTTGGAGTTGCACTCAATGGGTTGCTTGCACTCTTCGCAAGGGTTGGCGTACAGGCTGTCATAACACGGAACACAGTAAGCGTTTTCTTCTCTTAGTGCATATTTCCTGCCACGGAGAGACTGTAGGCAGAAATGACAGTCTGTGTGACTGCTGGTCATCCTGCTGGGGCCCTCCACGTGATCTGCAGAAGATGGAAAAATCGTGTAATTCAGTGCATGACCATTTGCTCGCTCAAATACTAAATAATGCTGCATTACCTGTGGAAGTTAGACAGGCATTTCCTGGTCATTTGCAGTACCCTGGATTTCTTAATGCTGGGTTGTTCTACAATAAAATGGTAGCCTTTAACAACATATACTGAGAATTGCATTACCTACATGATGGGGAGCAAGAGAGCTGCTTCAGCTTATTAAACACTGTTTCAGGTCAGACACCTGAAGATGAAGCCATCTTAACATTCTCTACGTACAACTACTGGCATTATGAGCATTATGTACTGGATTCTGAGATATGTTTCATCCAGAAATCAGGTAATAGAGATAGAGGCAATAATTCAAAAATGAAACCAACTGCAGAGTTAAAAGCCTAAAGAGAAGAAGCACTTTGTAGTGTGCTCCTGACTTTCTCTTGATACTCCTGTCTTTCTGCTCCTTCCTTTCTTCTCAAAATACCCTGACATCTACCTGACCCAACAAAAGGAAGACAAGGGACTCCAGGATATATGACTGTTTTTTGCAACTGTGCTGCTAATATTTGGTGGTGGCATTGTAAGGTCACACAAATACCCCTGGAGAGCAGAAGAATAAAATATAAAGAAAAATGTACTAACTCATAAGTCAAACAAAATCAGAACTCAAAGAAAGTTTCCCTTGTTGTTATTTGAAAAGATTGTTTTTTCTTACATATTTCTTTATTGCCAGATTCCATGTTGGCAGTACCAAAATAATGTGAGATAGTTTATATTTCTGTGCTAGACAAGTGCAGGAAATACCACAAATCTATTGAGAGTCAGTTGTATGAATTTCCCATCCTTCAGTTTTTCAGGGATAAGAGCTTTGTACAAGCATCCAAACCTCAGCTGCTTAGAGATTTGCAATAGTGAATGTTTTAAGGGTTTTAGAGGTGAAGACTTATTTCAGTCTTCTAATTGCTGATTGGATTATCATCACTTGCTAAAATTGGGTCTTAATTCTTGGAAATGAAGGAAGAAGAAACCAGAAAGTTCATAGTGAAGCAACCCCACAAACATCTGCTGGGCTCGTTGGATTGCACTCTTCATTAAACTTAATGGGTGTAGCTGCAGCCAGCACCAACAAGCATGAATTTCAGAGGAGTTGAAAACAGCTGGGGAAGATCTCCTAAAATATTTACATGTCAGTGACTTTGGGCAGCTGAAATTTTTGCACTTTGAATAACAGGGCAAATTAGTTTCTCTTAACCAGATGCAGAGCCTAAGGAAGAACATACAGGAGACAAGATTTGAGGTAGTTCTTATCCATGACAAAGCCTACATCTTGTCCACTTAGAGTTACCCCCTCAAACTTTGCTTTTATACACTCACTGACTGTCTTATACCCATGGTTCAGTTTTAAAAAGGTATAAATTCCTTTTCTGGGTTGCTGCTTTGGTAAGCGCTAAACCAAAATGGTTGTTGAGCTGTTGAGAAAAAAACAATTACTGCAGGTTTCCACTGGCACCAATGCATAAGGTCAGGTGTTTATTAATCTCTTCTGGGAGGTGTAGTAGTAAAACAGTGGAAAGGGGGCAGGGAGAGAGGCTGTCATACTTATTTCAGACCAAAAGTAATGACTATAATGGAAAACTTGTTGCTTCTGTAAACTGAAAATCTTTGGAGTTGAATGGATATACAGTATTTCTTACTGCCCTTAAATATTTGTGTCAGCCAAGACGGGGTGTAGGAAGGAAATAAAATAATCTGGAACTCAGATCAGTGGGAAAAATGCTTTCTTAAAAATATTTCTGATGTGTTTTATGTGATATCCTTGGAAAAATATTATAATAGGGCTTGAATCTGGACTTCCATTTCCTTAAGATCAAACAGAGATTTGAATGTGTAGCAAACAAACCAAACCATTTATATGAGAAAATTACATCTATCAGCTTGTACATTTAGAGAACATGACATATAAAAACCAGGCAGAGCTCAGTGCATTAAACGCACGATCACAGTCATGACCAAAGTCAAGGTTAAGTTTTGCGCATTCTGCTCTGCATTGGGAAAGAAATATAAACTGGTGTCTGAGGACACAATCAAGGAGTGTTTGTGGTTCACTGGGCTCCATAGTCAAGGTCACAGGACAGGCTTGAAACTGGTTTTCAGAGGATTTTAGTTTCTTCTTTTAGTGGGAATTAAAGTTATGAACTGCCTGGGAGGATAACCCCGAGTGAACCACCTTTCTGATCCCCTCCTTGATGGGTCAGTACTCCTGCTTCCTGACAGAGTTTCATCTCAGCCTAAAAGTGGCAACAGCAAAATCCAAACAGGGCATTAATGGAAAGTTTTGTTACTTATAGTGCATTGGAGCTCATCAACAAATAGCTTCCCATATCTGTAGAATAGCTCTGTTCCTTCATTCTAATGAATGTCAATCAGGTTTTTAAGTTATCAAAAAATCTGCATACCAAGTAATTTTCTTTAAAAAGAAGTTTTCCTGAACTTTGCTTCTTTTCCCGAGGAAATCAGTCTATTCCTGGAAGCCAGGCTGTGTGCACAAACAAGACCCACTACTGTAACACTTCATAACTACTGAATTTGTAACATAATTATCCTCCTAAATCCCTATATGGATAAGTGAGCAAAGTGCTATTAATCTTGTTCTACAGATGAGAGTTGTTGATGGAGAACTTTTTTAAAGTACCCCCCAAGAACAGAGTTGAAGCCTCAGGGTGTCCTTGGGCTGCTCCTCTAGTAAAATGCTCAAGTTGCCCAAGACTTTTCTTGAGAAAGTTTTCAGAATTTGACCATGAATCATCGTAAAAGACCATGTTTGGGAATGAAGCAGCAATGGTATGCAAAAGAATAAAGATTTTTGCAAAACTTTTGGCAAAAGTATGGGTAACCTTTGAGAACTATCTTACCATTAGAAAATGCAACAAAAAAAGGTGAATCTCGTCTCTGCCAGCACCGCTTATCCTTGCTTCAATAAATAAGTAATGGTAACAGCGCCACGCAGTTAAGTAGAATGTTTTTCTTGTGCTTTGATCCTAATCTCTAGAGAAATATGTTTACTTAAAGTTTGCTGGAAGCTAGACTTTGTGTTTTGAAGGTCAGTTTAGAAATCTCTGGAGATCTGATGTTATTCACTCTCATGGAATGAAACGCTGACTCCAGCATTCCAGCTGCTAACTTGAGTCCTAGGCACAGGGAAAGACTGCCATGTTGCCATTCCTTGGGAAAAAATGATTTTACTATTTAAACTGTAACATTTTAAATTGGAAGCTAAATACTGTCGATTTTTATGTACCTGGTAGGCAGGGATATGTGGTATCATTTTTAGTGTTATGAATATTCCAAGGAGGTGCAGAGAGATATTGCCAAGGACTTGAGGATATTGTAACTGGAGTCCTTGGGGTCAGATTTGAGAATGCAGCAGTTTGATGGACTGAATGATAAAAGAGATGAAAATAAATAAAAAAACCCAGATCTGGCTAGTCAGCCTGCTGTTAAAGCAGATTAAGACAGAATTTAGCTACAACAAATTAGGACAGGGACTTTCTGGAGAGTCAAAAGATTTCCTCTAAAATGCAGAGCACTGGAAGACTTCCAGTGAAGAAAGCTGTAAGAACTTCGTTGTGAAGTGATGAATCCTGATAAATATGGAATAATCAGGAAAAGAATGCTTGTTTTCTCACTGGAGCTAAAAAGCAGAGCCAGAAGGTTAATATACCGCTCAATAATTTATCTTGATGTTTTCTATAAATATATGTTAATCTCCCTCACACCATACAAGAATAAAAAGCCCAGAACAGAAACACCCATACTACTCAGAAAGTAATTAGTATGTGTATACAGGTAAAACTATTCTATCTTTCACTTTGTGGCAATTTTAATGGACTAATTCCCAATCTAAATATACCTGCCATTGAACTTCATTATCTTTTTCTCTAAGAACATACCATTATTGGAGGAAGGCACTTTATTAGAGAGGCATAAATAAAGAAAAAAGATGGGGAAAAAAATCCTTTGAACAACACTGAAAGATAAGAGAAACAATTTGATCTTTTATGAGGAAGACACCCCTGCAAGCTGCCCTAGGCACTTGCTCATTTTCAGGTAAGTGCATGTTTTTATCTTCTAACGTGATTTATCTTATTTGCATGAATTTACTGACTTCATTTTCCCTATTTTTGTCTCATGTATTTACATATATTAAGGGTTCTGTAATATTTGCTTTTCTAAAAATGGCTAGAGAAGCAATAGGAACTAGGGGCATAGATTAAAGATCAAGTCAAACCAAGAACCTACAGGAAAGAAGACACAGATACAAACTCTGAATTATCTTATCTCTGTGGCACAGGACAGTAATTCAGCATCAGGTCCTGGAAGCATCTGAGTGAGTGCAGAGCTGTCATTGATGAAATTCTACTTTAAACAGCCAGAAGGGATGCCAAACGGGATGCAGCTGTAACAATCCAACTCTCCTGCTTCATGATCCACAGGTGACACTGTTTTGGCGGGATGTCAAGGCAAAGCAGATATTTTAGAAGCTGCTCTGGTATTTCGGACTGAATTGTACTGTGTTTACACACTGCATGACTACAAGCAAAAAGGGCAAGAGCTGTGGCTTAACTAGGGTATCAAGCATCTCAGGAATTTTGTAATTTTTTTCCTTAATTGGTATTGCTGTCTGCTTTGTTTACACCATACAAACTCAAACGGTGTAGTCATCTAAATTCTTCTCTCTCTTTTTTTTTCTGAAATAATTCTTACCCACATTTTTTACAGGTTTTCACATAGTCTGGTAAGCCAGAGTTTTCTCCTGTGTCATTATGGAGCTCATTCCTTTCTGATTACTGTCAAATCTATAGAACAACATGATGAAATAATTCAGCTGTGCACTTTTGTAACTTTTAATGTAAAATCCTGTCAGTATTCTTAGTTGTACTTCCCATATTGAACCATAAAACACGTTTGAGGATTGCATCTGTTACAAAGGACTCATCTGATAAAGAATACTCAAATTAACTGGTGAGTTAGATGGAACAGAGTGGCACCCACAGCAAACTGGCAGATGACACCCAGTGGGAGGAGAGGCTGATACACCATATGGATGTGCTGTTATCCAGAGGAACCTCCCTGTAACTGGACAAGTGGGGTGACAGCAGGCACATGAAGTTCAGCAGGGGGAATTGCAAGGTGATTCTATGATGGACCACAGGAAATTTATCACTGTTGAATGGCAAAAAAGGGAGGATAAAGGCCTTCACAAACCCTCAGTGTTCTCTTATGGGCGTTAGAACAGGAGTGGGGGCATTCTCATAACAACAAAACTCTTGTCTCTTGCAGATTCCTGGTTTTTTCCAAGTACCCTTTCATGCCTTGACACTCGCCTACAATCCATGATTAGGGAATCATGAATAATACTTCAAAAAGTGTTTAAATAAACAGAAAGTGGAAGTTACAAATGAAAACATGCACTGAAATCTTGATCTGACACTTCCACCAGTGAGTTCATCCCTACTGTGCACATCATAGACTCAGAATTTTAAGGGCTGGAAAGGACCTGAAGGATTATCTGGTTCCAACTCCAATGCCATGGGCAGGGACACCTCCCACTAGACCAGGCTGCTCAATGCCCCATCCAATCTGGCTGTGAAAACTTCCAGGGGTGGGGCATCCATAATTTCTCTGTGCAACCTGTTCCACTGCCTCACCACCCTCACAGTTAAGAATTTCTTCCTAATGACTATAATTAATTCCCCGTCTTTCAGTTTGTACCCATTACTCCTTGTCCTACCACAACAGTGACAGAAGAGTCCCTCTCCAGCTTCCCTCTAGCCCCCCTTGGGATGCTGGTAGGGAGCAGCATCAGAGGAGCATTTTGGAACCATCTCTGCAAGAACAGCATCTGCACAAAATGCCTGCGCAGCCGAGCAGAAGTGCCCCAAGGAAACAGCAGCATCTCAGCCATACACTGACACCACTGGGCAGGGACACACCTCCTTGGAAGTGACACAAGCCTGCCTTTGGGACTGGAAGTTTCCTGGGAAAACAGCAGTAAAAAGAAAGGATACCTGTGATACAAGGGTGAGTGAGTGCCCAGGGGTCACCAAACAAAACAGTCTTGCTACTAACAAGAAGTAAAAGAACTTCAATAGGGAATGCTGATTCTGATAGTAATCTCTAAGGTCTTAATAAGAAAATATATAATTTCTGGTCTTTGCAGATATATTAGCTGTAGAGACCAGATTTACCTACCATAATATTTTATTTCAGGAATACCAAGGTGGATGAAGATTACTCAATTGTGTGAGAAGGGGTGCATCAAATGAATTACAATCCTTTTTTTAAAAAACCCCAAACCTACAACTGACTATACAGCACAACTTTTTCTAGAAGGGTTATTTAAAAGCCTGTGACCTACTTAGAACTGCTTTAAGATATAAAATAAGTAAAAATATGAAGATCATCATCTGCAGCATGGTTAGCAACAAGCTAAAATTGGAAAGGATTTTCATCACACTGTTTAAAAAAAGAAAGACTTGCTTCCCCCAAACCCAAAAGTAAATCCCCCAAGTGATAATCAAGCATCTGCTGCAGTGGCTTTTCCTCTTATCTCCAGCTGTGCTATGCCAACCTGACCTAATTTTCTGAGGAAAAATATAAACCAAGACACAGCACTCTTTTAATAAAAGGATGACACCTTTTCAAAATGAACAAAATCTAAAATTTTTTATTCTCAGCCTTGTGAAGAGATTGTGATGAGTTAGATGGCATTACAGCTTAGGAAAAGCAAAGGCTACTGTCTGTAGTAATGGTATTTAAGATCCCTACTTCAATGATCATTGTTCCCAGGTGTTTTGATTTGTAGGCCAAATATTCCATAAGCCAGTTTTGTTGCTTGCAGTTCTCCATTAGGCTTGGCTGCCACCTTCTTATCAAGCTCATCTCTGAAAATAGGGATGATGTGGCTCTGCAGACAAGGCCTAGGCTGCTTATTACACGAAAAGAAATAATTTGTAAGGTCACTGCTGTAGTCTAAGAAATACTGGCCACTGCAAATGCAGCACTGAAAATGTCTTCCCGTTTTATGTGAGGTCTCTGGGGTGATCACTGCTGCATCACTTTCCAATTCCAAGGGGCAGGATCAAGTAATAATGGAATGGTTTGGGTTGGAAGGGACCTTAAAGATTGCCTATTTTCAACTCCCCTGCCATGGACAGTGGACCGGGTTGCTCAGAGCCCCATCCAGCCTGGCCTTAAACACTGTCAGGGATGGAACATCCTCAACTTCTCTGGCAGCAAGGAGAGGAGGAAGCAGGAACATTGAAGAGAGCTAGAAACAGCCTGATCTCCACCTATGGACTCTGGATTTTTGATGACAATCAACACAGTAGGTATGGGTAGGATACTTAGCATTAATGATGCTCTGCAGTTGCACTGTCTTTGAAATACAGAGGTATAATGATAAAAGCAGAAGCATATTAAAATACATAAGCATATATTGCATCTTCTAGGTAGACAGACCACGAAGCATCTAATCTGGTAAAGAAAATCTGAAAGAAGTGTCACTCTCTGTATTCTACCGTTTTTACAGTAATGAACTGGTTATATGATATAACTGAGACAGATGGTGAGAAAGGTTTCTAGGAGAGCTCACAACAAACATGAAAATATGCTGTGGGTATTCTTCAACAGACTTATTTGTCTCCCTTCTGCTTCCCTCTAAGTGTTACATGACCACCTGCTATGTCTTCTCTTAAAACAGATCACTTAGAACACTGGCATCTGTGTAGCTGAATAATTTATCTCAATTCATAGATGTCAAATTAGGTGATTTTATATTTTTCTGGATTAGGGGTTAATTCTGCAGTTTAGGGTTGTAGTTTTTGGGCAGTGCTATGCACAATTCAGTTATGAATGGTGCAGCACCTGCACCAATGTTGCAGTTACAAAATAGCACAATTCAGCTGTGTGTGCATATCACCAGTGATGTGGAATTATAGCAGGGTGGCTTTTTGCTTTTATTTCCTGCCCTAGGTGCTTTAAGCACACTGTGGACAGGAAAACCTTATTAGTCTATCTACATAGGTGCATCAAGGACAGGCTGCTGGCTTTTGGGCTGGGGAAAAAAAGGTTAAATATTCAGATATACACATTCTTTTACATCATGTCCTGTATTCACTGTTGATAGTTATCCAGCACATTTCATTCTAGCATAGTCAAAGGATATATGGATTCACAATGTAAAAACAGTTTTAGAAGTGGTCTCACAAAAGGAATTTTGAAGGCAGTAAACGTTTTTAGGAGAACCCTTTTAGGAGTGGGACTGGTAGAAAAAAAGAACAGGGAGTGGTAGTCTTTGGCTTTTTGTTTGTCCTCTACCAGGGAGGAAAAGTGACAGTGTCACTAGGACAAATGTAGAAAAAAATGATGGTGGTTTTCCATTTTTTGCTGTTTAAATATGTGGCTTTGTGCACCATTCATTAAGCAGGCAAAAAAATATTAATTAAAGACCTCCGAAGTCTTGAGCAGTTGAGTAGATAACGTGCTGTCAAACAAGAGAGGGGATAACATGGCATTGACTCAGTTTTAACTTGAATCCTCCCACACTGTGGCAGCAACAACGACCAGACCTTATAGAGATTCAGCCCTAGGTTCCTGACAGTGACATTTGCCACCTACTTGAAGCCTTTGTGACTCTTACATTACCTGGTCTGCCTTTTTGGGAGAATAAATCTGCAGAACAATTATGTGACTGGGTATCCTAACATCTCCCTTAAGTCTTAAAGTCTCTGCACCACATGTTAAATGTTTTCTTGCTATTTAAAGTAGTCTAAAAGTGGCTATGATTTAAAATTAGTAGACCATGGTATTCTGTCTTTCTTTATTATGATGTGAGGTTATTGACCCTTCAGTAACTGCCCTGCTGGGATTTTTGTAATGTCCTGATATGTGAAAAAGTCCTTGTTGTTGTTGTTTTGTTTTTGGCACTATGATTTTCTTTCTATGATTATAAATACACCCTATCTAAAAATTGGTTCCAGTGTAGGATTGATGTTATCTGATTGAAGGAAAATTAAGGCTAAAGTTTATCTGAGCACCCAAGACAGTCAACATTTGTTTCAGACAAATAAAACCCATCACTAAATCTTAGAATGCTGGAGGAAATTTGGTAAGAATGAAGAAATTCCTTTCTAACATTAAGGAATATTTAAGAACACGTAATTTAACTCAAGGATATTGTGGAACAATGAGCCCACTGATACCTGTAGAGTCTGGTTGATGTGGACATTTTCTAGTGAGGATGTGAAGAATGCAGCAACAACCATCTTTGCAAACCTCGAATGGATTTGACTGGTTTTGGTAGAGGATGGTGCTCAGAGATCATAATTCTAACCAGCTGTGATGAAAAAGGTTGGTCTGAGGAGGGGGAGAGTGGAACACAGTGCCAGAAACTGCACCAAGGAACAAACACAATTCAAAGCCTTTCTGCTAATTTATGTAAAATGTATTAAAAGTTTTCAGAAAAAAACTAAGCAAGTCATCAAATAAATTACGAATTCTGCTACAGTAATAAAAAAAACCCCAAACAACAAACTCTGTTTGAGCTTTTAATTTGAAATAGTTCTCAGTGCTCTTCAATTTTCAAGCACCAAAATAATAAAGATTGCCAATTAGAAGACCAGCATGAAATAAATTTTACTCTAAACATTTCTTTCCATGCAAGTTAGATTTTTGAACTCTAATTATGCCACAGTTTTGCACGTTTTAGTACATAAATGAATCGTGATGTGGCTGAATTTGAAACTTGAAAAGCTCACTTGAGAAAGACTGAGCTCCATGTTTAAGCCTAATATTTTTGGCTATTTTACAGCCTTTCTTTCAAAGGTTTCATATTGCTTTTCTAACAACACTAATAAAGTAATCCTAAAACACATTTGTCAGCTACTTGTCTACAGAAAAGGTTAATAGTTGTCAAAGCAAAGCAATGGACTTCCTCAAGGTCAGAGAGCAAACCTGTGGGAACAAAAGAAGCCATTCACTGCACCTTTGCCATGAGATGGCTCTGCTCACCAGGCTGTATCCATGGCACTGGCCCGGGATAGTTAAAATCAGTTTACAAAGGCTGCCAGCTGGTCAACTCCCAGTGATAGAGGTAGAAAACTCTTCCAAATTTAGCCAAAGTAATAAAATGTTCCAGTTGTACACTTTGCAATTCTCCTACCTATACACAAAGACACATTACAGGAAGATTAATATTTTTCTGACTGATAAAGCCTCTTAAGTGTGAGGCCAGCTAGGACAGCCTGCTCAGATCCATTACCCACACTACGCTGAGATGTGCAAGAATTAACCACTTTTTACAAGGACCTTGAACAAATTCAAAAGCAACCGTAGGTGGGAAGAAAATTAGCATACTAGCATGAATGAAGTAGACTCAAAGAAAACTCTGAAGTCTAAGAAAGGGGAACAGGTAGGGATGATAGCTGACACGTACTGCATGGCAATAGAGAATGGGGATATTCACAAAAAACTAGCTTAAACCTGCTGAAGCTAATGAACGAGGCACTTTTTTTAGCTAAAGGAAAGATAAAAATTCCTCTCCAGGGTGATTTCTAGCAGAAATTAAACTTAGCCATCATTATGAAAGAACCAAGGCAGCGTAGCTTCCTTTTGCAAGTCTTGTCCTTCACTTCATCTCTGCTACAGAATTTATGTAATGGGGTTTTATTAACTTGTTTTCTTGGAGTTGTGTTTGCATATTTCCACAAAAATGTCCTTACTTGATCCCTCTGACATTTTGCAGGAAAACACAAGTGTATGAAACAAGGAGCTCACAGCCTCCTTTCTCATAAGAGCTGCGTGCCCTGTTCCCAGAAGAATTAATTCAGCCACAGCAGCCCAAGTGGAGCATCAGCAGCATTTCAGCACGCCAGCTTCCAAACTTAGGGCTCTAGAGATTTAATAGAACAGTTGAACTAGAAATGATTAATTTATGAGCATCATTTACCCTAAATTGTCAGGGAAATGTGGAGGAAAAACTCAGCTCACATTTACTCTCCAGGCAATCTAAAAGCCTTGATGGCACCTAGAGCTTGAGTCGGCAGGAGGGCTGCTCCTTCCAGCAGGTTTGGAATTTCATCCTCTGATTTTGGGCTTGATGTTTGGAAGCATGCTGGTTAAAATATTTTTTTCTGTCTATGGTTAGGCGATATTAAAAGTTTTTAACCATTCTTTTGAGAAATAAAAGTACAGTAGGGAAAATAAATTTAAAAACTTGGGATTATTGGTACAGAGCCAACAGAACATATGTCTTACCATGTCAACCAAAAAATACATGCTTTATAAATTATCACTGCTGGCAAATAATTTGGAGACACCATACATCTCTTTCAAGCAGCTTTTGAATTCATTTTTCTCTAACCCTGCAAATTACTTAGTATCATCTCAATATTCTACCAATTAAACATCCTTGAGTCAAAGTAACTTTCCTGATCCTGCATTAAAATTACATGGGATGACCATCAGCAATCTGTTATGTTAATATATGAAATCCACTGCAGTTTGTTCTGTGACTATACAAACTTGTCGCACAAAGAGAAGAAAAATATTAACACAAACAAAAAAAAAGGCATCAGAAACTTGATTTCTAGATGTAAATTCCAAACAAAATTATGATTGGAAAAATAAAGGTCACACAAAGTGTCTTATGGAGGGAAAATTTGGAGATGATACTTGTTTACAGCAATATTTTGACTTCTTATAAAAATCAGCTTGGAAGCTGTTTCACTTCCAAAATCAAGAGCAATCTACATTAGATGTTAAAATTACTTATGCTAGAAACAAGTGACTTAACAGAAAAGACAATATCTAGAATTTTTTCTTGCAAAAGCAAATAGTTATGAAAGATTGCTAGGAGATAAAAATGTGTTGGGAAACAGCATGCTCATTTTTTGTTGGATTGTTCTTTGGAGTAAACATAACTCATCCTCATCTCTTTACAAAGGAAATCCCAAACAATCTTTCCGCAAACCACTGGGTGAGCCAATTAGTACAATGAAAAGAATTAATCAAAAATTAATTTTAATTATTCATTAAGTGTGGTATCTCTTTAGGCACACAAAATTATAAACATAATATATATGTGGAAGTCAGTATCTCATTTATTCAGTACTTTGTGAGGAAAAACTTCCTGCATACTTGCTCAAAATATTAAATTAAGTACCTTCTACACTAACATGTTTAAAGATTATCAGAGAAAGGAATAATGGAAAAAAGCCTTAATACTCACATTAAGTTTTAAGCTGCTTCTCCTGGTAACTTGCACAGCAAAATACAGGAAGAAATAATTACACGTCTTCACAGAAACAAGCATTCATCAAGTCCAAAAGAAACAGAACACTTTGCCAGAGCTATTTGAGGGTCCCATCAGAATTTGCCTGGGTGGGGGAAGGCTGAGGGTCAGTTTGTTTCCCTTAGACCTCATGACATGCAAATATCTAGCTGCCTCACCAATGAATCAAATCATTCTTTGACATACTGTGTTTACAAATTACAAATACATATCATGTAGGAGGTTCTTAAAGGAACATATTTCTGAGAGTTCTCAAAAGGGAAAAAGGCATTTCTGTTAAAAAACAAAACTGTTCAGTGCAAGGGAAAAAAGAAAATAAGATGGAACATTATTCATCCCCAGATACACACTGGTTCATGCACGATGAATCCAAAAGGCCTCGCGTGGGATTATAAATCAAAAAAGAAAGAGAAAAGTTGCAATTACTAAAGTCTGATTGTTGTGTACAGGAAATGGGGGGGCAGGGAAAAAACCTCCTCCGGTTTCAAGAAAGATGTTCAGGGATACAGCAGAACTCAGAAGTTCTGACACGTCCTAAGCATTTTCTGGGCTGTTACAATTTGCTGCTTTCCAGTAGGTGGGAAGGTGCTCACACAGGATTACCTCGGTGTGGCAGCAATAGCGTCCTCTAGGCTCTCTCTCAGTATTTCCTAGTTCTGGCTTTTGAGTCGCAGCCACTTCTTTTGCCTTCTGCTTGGACCCAACAGAGGCCAGGTTTCACAGACAGACTCCTGCATGTACAGAGTGCTCAGAGGTCCTTATACTTTGCATATGACTCTATGCAGACCCTTAATCAAATGCAGCTGAAAGTAAGGACATTGTGTCCATTTTAAAAAGCAGGGTGAAGTTAGGCAGAGGGAAGAAAGGATGGCTGCTTGTGGTATGAACCATAACTGACCTCAAGGCAGATTTTTCCACAACCAAGAGCCAATAGATCTGAATCACTTGGTCTATAACGTCAAGTGGGTGGGAGCTGTTTAGTATCAGAGATAGAAGAAAGAAGGAAATGTTTGAATAGTTTAAATATGTATTACGTTATCTGAGTATTTTGGTAAAATTGCCAAATCTGAACATGTTCTGGAGTTTATCTGTGTCTAGATAGCATCTCACAGTTAAGTCTGATCCTTTGACTACTACTGCCAAGACCTGATGATCTCTGCTTGTGGTCTTATTAAACCTCTCCAGACACGTAGGCATTACTTGAACAAGATTGATCTCTTTCCTCCTATTTTAATTTGTGCTATAAGCTTTATTTATACCAAGCACTTTTCATTTCAAACCTGTGAATTTAGCATATTGAGGAGAGAGAGGGTGAGTTGGGGGTGAATTTGAGTCTAGAATGAGAATTGTAAATAGTTTCCTCTTGTCTTTCTTTCCAGAAAGAAAAAAAACTGATAGTATAGTTCCTAACCAAGTCACCTTTTCAAGTTCATAAATCAGATCCAGACAGTATTTCCCAAGCAGATCTGTTGAGAGAGCTAATGACACTTAGAAATACTAACACAGTATGTTCTTGCCATCAAGGATGAGAGCTTCAGGTGTCCTACAGCACATCACTTTCCCTATGCTTCAAAGACTACCCTCAAATTTGCCTAAGGTGCAGAGAGAGAGAATAACAGAAATGTTATTATTAATAAAACAGTATTAATAAAAGACATGCCCAGAGAAACGTCTAAAACAGAATCAGGGTTTTTCCCAACAGGTACAAGTTAAGTATAAATGAGGAGGTAACCCTGTTGTTCCTTCAGACTATCAGTTAGATGACGTCTCTGGCAGCTCCCACACCACTTCCTGAAATACAAAAGAGCTTATTTTATCTGTCTCCCAACACAACCTACCTTCTTCTTCATGTTGAGGGTTTGGGAAATTCATCAAGCAAATGGTGGTTCTCTTTAAGCTACTCAAGTTACTCATTCCAATTTAGAATATTCATTTTTTAAGGAATAAAACCTCAAAGAGATGGCATTCCTTAATAACTCCTAAAGACCTTGTTTTCCTGACAAAATATCTTTGGCATTTACTGAATATGTTCTGTTATTTGAGCTAGCAGAGAGTATTTACAATGAAGTACAATTGTTCAAAAAGTTTGGGCAGCATGGATTTGGAGGCTCAGAAAGCATTCAAAGGAGAAATACTGTATGTCTTGTTCTTATATTCCTCTCCAAGCACCTACTTTTGGCCTCTGCTGGAGACAGTACTGGGCTACGCTGACCTTCAGTCTGACCCACCACAGTCACTCTTCTGTCATCTGCAAGGGCACTAAACTACCTATTAAACAGGAAACCCCAATCTACCCAGATTTTTAGAAATTTCCATTTTCTAAAAACATTCAAGGAGCAACCACTACTTGAGTAGCTCATGTATTCATGAGCCTACAGAGAACAGAACTACTGTAGTTTTATCTGAACAAGATCTCAGATAGATGCATGCAGACAACAAAACCCAGTGATATTATTTAGAAACCTGTGCCGAATTTTTTAAGAAGCTGTGAAACTAAAGTTGAAAGTTCTAACAGAGCAACAATTTGCTTATTTACAGCAGATCTGCAAGTAACCAACTATAAAAGCCATCTTTTGCCACTTAAGAAAGGCAAGGCTGTTGCTGTATTACTCTACCTATGACTACTATATCCACTCGAATCTGAGAGTAGCAGCAAACAAGGTTGTGAGAACACTTGTCAAGGGGGTGTGTATAGACACATACATGCATCTATACATGTCAGTTTATGAGATTAAAAATATAATGGTGGTGTTTAGACAGCATAAGTGAAGGTGAGAGGCTGACACTAACACTTGAAAACAGAGTAAACACTGAAAACTGTGTTAATTTGTGTACTTTGTAGTGCCTTTAATTTTCCTAGGTATTTCAAAGGGCATTTTTGCTTTGTGAATTCTACCTCTGATTTTATAAGACAAGATTACTCTTCCTCTCATGTACATTCCTCCTAGGGAGAAGAAAAAAGAAAAAGAATTTTGCTAATTCACAAGTTTTCTTTTTCAGAAGATATACTTCTGTATCATAAACTAAAGACTGAATTTCCAAATAAAGAAAAAATACCTGAGACAGTTTTCCCAGGTAAACTTAAAATTCAGTCTCCTTGAGTTCTGTTAGTAGCCAAAAGGTACCACTGAACTGTAGTGCTTCCATTCTATCTACTTCAAAGAATCCATTTTTTAAATCCTTCCTATAAAATAGGCTGGAATATAGCAAGTTGAACACATGATAAAGTAAATTCTGTAGGAAGTTCATTATTATACCAGCATAAAACTCTACCAAACAAAAATACAGGGACACTCAGAAGGGCACGTTAAGTGTAACAGTGCATATCAACTATTGCTGTTTGAAAGCTGCAAGTTGCAAGAAGATCAAACACTGGTGAAGTCAATAGAATGCTCTTCAAATATTTCATCATTTAATGTTATTAAAATAATTTCTTATTTGCATACAGAATTTCATATGGCATATTATTTACAAAAGAGCTTAATGTCATATAAAATTGTTTACATTCATTATAGGAACTTATTAATTATTCCAGGTAAATAACACAAAATCAAACCTATTCCCTGCATACAAACTATTTCTTAAACAAAGTTCAACAACCTGAATATTTTCCATCTTTTATTCCTCACTGTCTTACTGTCAGATGTTATAGCCTCCCACCAAGGAAGAGAAACAACTACCTTTGCTTCTGCCTTACAAATCCAAACTATTCTTGCCTTATGGCTGACAAAAGACCAGCATTGGCATGAATATTATTAAACATTACTGCCTTTTAAATATGTGTAAAATTCTATTGTTTACATCACCAAAATTACCTTAATATTTGTTACTCTGTTACTGGAGTTCCGTACCCACAACTTTCAATTGTTGCAATTTCAGGCTTGGATATATTTATGATTAAGCTCAGAGTATGTGAATTGTTGGAAAACAGAAAAATTGGAGTAGAATTCGCCCTCTTCGAGCATCAGTTTTGGCAAGGATGGGTGAATGACATTTTTAGTGAAAAGAACAAGGTTGAGTAATAAGAGATGAAAAAAGATGTTATGCAAACCCCCTGAAATTACATATATTTAATCAATGGGTATTACTGAAGTAATAGAACTTAGATATTTCCAGTTTGAAAATTATCCTCTCTTAAAAATAAATTAGTAGTATATTTGCCATACAAGAATTATGGCATTAATAGTGATAGAACTCAATTGTTCATATTTTTGCATTTTCCTGAAGACATAAAGTACTGTTCATGTAAATATAAGGCTGGCAAAAAACCTGAGAGAAGCAATATTTCTGTCTATGAAGTATATGTAGAAAGATAATGAACTGAACAATTTTCAAGAAACTCAGGATAAACAGAACACCACAAATTCTCTCAAGAGCTGACAGAATGCAGACAAATGCTTCTATCTGCTACGGGAACTGGACTAAACACTCAGCAAGTCTGCTGAATAAACACCTGGCATGTACAATATGGCAAGTGTAACAGGATTTATCTGCTCCCAAAATCCTAATGCAAAAGTGTCACCTCCTCTGAATTACAAGTTTTAAATGAAGAGCTATTTCAGACGTTAGCAGAATACAGCAGTAGCATGACTGTGCTTATGTTCATGAATTTTCAGTACATTTTGAAACTCGTATCAGTAGTGGGGCACTTCCCTTAAGTTTAACAATAACCACTCGTACTCAAAATGTTTTACTGTCGCAGGCCAGTGAACAGAAACTGAGAACATCCACTAATGATACCAACCCAAAGATGCCCTTCACTGGTGTCCTATTAGGTAACAGAGTATGTTTCAAAACCAGTATTTGAAATTAAGATAGGCTTATAGACACTTATATGCAATCCTTATCTCACTATAAATCCATATCAGAGAAGTAGAACTATCAGCCTGTGTGTGTATGGGACAAAATACACTGTTATTTGAAGAGTAATTTCTTGAGGTCTCACATGAGTATGCCAATTAAAACCCACTGGTTTCATACCCAAAGTGTCCACAACTGTGTTCTGTCACATTTACATTAATGTGTGTTAGAAGTACACTGTAGAAGTAACAAAATTCTATTTGCCACCATCACCCAGCAACTGTCCTTCCCCAGCTGTGATTTGCAAACTATTAGAGGCCAAATTTAAAGTCTGTCAAACATTTTGTTGTCCCTTTTTTTCAGCATAAAAGAAAATAAAGTCTGACTCTATCATGGAGGTGGATATGCTGAGTAACAGTTTTATTCCTCTGTTACAGAAGATTTCCTAGGTCTGAGAACAAGATCTTTGATAGAGGTAGTGATTTCCTGGAGCTCTTTTCGAATGCTTTCTGCTCCTTCCTCCTCTTCCATGTTATCTTTTGTGTCACTGTCTCCGTGTTCAGTTTTCTTAGTCTGGCTGGTCAATTGTTTCACCACTAATCCGTGGTATTTGACTATCAGTGAATGCTGATCCTGAGGGCAAAAAATGAGAACAAACCCAGGGGATGTCAGTGTTACACAGACAGACCTATAATTAAAGATGAAATGTTTTTAAAAAGCATTCTCCTATTCTTGGGCAGAGAGTTAGTGATACAGAAATATATTTCTAATGAAGTATTTGACAACCTGAATTCCAAGAGACATTCAAAGAGGCAGAAAACTGAAAGTGCATCCATGCTGCAAAAACAGGAGAATTAACCACTGACTGCATTAAAGCAATGCAGTTAGTAAACACCGCCATTTTTGGCAGTATAAAATACAGAATCTCAATGTATTTGCTCTTGAAGAGGTACATCTTTCTTTAACACTGGATTAGGAAAGTTTAAAAAGCAAACGTGCTGTAGCTCAGAGGAAAGAAATTATTCAGTTGTAAGAATCCCTCGAGAGAGCTGTCTCTATGGTTAAGTCAAAGGACTAATAACAGATTGATTTTTAAATTTTATAATAAAATTTGATGACAGATCCCTGAAAAGACAGGTTTGCAATGCAGTACAGATCAGAGGAATTGTATATTCTGTATGTAAGTGTGTACTTGAAACCCAAGAGCGTCAGGTTTATGCAGCAAAAATAATGTGAGGCACAACTTTCATGTTCTGTCGAATTAAAAAGGTAAATTCGCCTTAAAAAGAAAGAAAGAATACCTCTGGGATCTTGCCACTTAGGAAATTAATGATCTGTGGTACTGTTCTTCCTGGTGCATGAAGCATGCAGTGAGTTGAAAACTGAAATAACAATACTGATGTCAGGTGCAGAACAAGAGCTGGATCTTCTGTGACTTTGAGCTGCTCAATCAGAGCTTGTCTATGCTGAAACAGGACTTGCCTAAGGAACAAGAATATATTAAACAAAAATATGATTCTATGATTCTATCATATAGTAGTTGATCACAGATACTAAAACTTATTTAACATCAATTAATTTCCTCCTCTGACCATTTATTTATGTGGAATTCCAAAACATTAATAAAAAAACCCCAACAAATTATCACTGGCATAGCTCAGATTTTGAAAGATCCCTAGCGAATTTATACACTGTATCACAGAAAGTAGTGAGCCAACAAAACTAGATAAATGTGAATTCTCCTCTCCTCCTTCTCCCATGGATTTAGAACTGCCTTTCTATTTTACAGTTAAGCAGCTTGGAATCTCTTACACATTGAGTATGACTGCTCCCATACTAACTATCCAGCATTTGTGCAGCAATATAGCCACATTTCATAGAATAATTAAATTAAGGTACCTTTCCTTCTTTTTGTCTCCTTTTTTCACCATAATACCACAAATATCCACTGCAGAATCAAGGCACGAAAGAAAATCTTCTATACTCTATTAAAAATAACATAAATATTTAACCTGTGTTTGGAGATTGTAAAAAACTTTAACTACTGTTCACATTTAATCACACAAAAGATGACTGTGAATACACTTGAAATAAACTACGGAAAAAAAGCGAAAGTAACATGTATTTAGTAGAAATTGCATTTGTTCATCTTACAACAGTTCATATACTTAAATCCTAACTCAAGTGTAATGCGATTCATTAGTCTTGGAAATAAAATTAAAAATGAATGCATGTTCTACAATTACTTACAGATGGATTTTTTATTAAGAAACACCTCAATATGACCTTTGGCATAAAATAATTAATAAATAATTCTCCTTGTGCCTACACTGGCATAATCTGAATGTTTGGGGTTTTTTAAAAACATCTGTAATTTTACTAGTTAAGAAATACATGGGAGAACAAGCAAGAACTCTGGGAACAAAATACAAGAAATATCAACCACTTCACACTGGAGATTCTTGCTCAGTTTTCAATCTTCTCACCTGCCCATGAAAGGCACACTGGGTTCCATATGGCAGCAAGGAGCCAAAGGTGACTATCAGTACCAAAATGGAAGATCACCTTTTCATCTCTGAAAATTCACAGATAAAAAAACCACACTTTCTCTCACTGCCTTACATAAATACAAAAGATTATTTTGCCTTCATCCTTTACAACAGCAGTGGTTATGTACGTGTCAGCTATTTATTAGCATTGTATCAGCAAAACAGAAGATCTGAACTTGATTAACTTTACCTTGCCATTCAGAGAAGTATGTAGTTTAGTTAAAGGACCTTTGGTATCTTCTGGCAGTTTACCTAAAATCTTGATTCTGCCCTGTATGGGACAAGAATGGAAATAATCTGTAATATTAATCGTCTTTTTACATGTAGGCATATGTCAAGGGAAGCTATTACTTATTGAACAAACACCACTGATCTACTTGAAATTTTAGAAAGGAACTTTTATTTCTGTACCTCACTTGTGATTGTAGAGTAATTTTCTGTTGTCATCATTGATTCAGATGCCAAGAAGTTAAAAACCAGATTTGTAATGTCTGTACACAGAGTCTTCAACAGGTGTTTGGCAAGAGTATCATCTGCTAAAAGAAATAAGTGATTAAAGTAACTTCTTTTAGCTTTCTGATTCCTGTGATGTTATCAGAGCACCTTCCTAACTGTGGACTCCATCAACTATGAGTAGTATGAGAAAGTTCTCTGGATACATGAAGATAACATCCCTCATTTGCTCGGACAAGATTCTTAAGGAACATCATTCAGTGAAAAATGCGAGCTTTCAGGTCTATAAGAACATTTTAATGCATTGCTAGTATTTCAAAGATGTATCTGTAAAAGCAGTAAACTAGTCCCTGAATCCTCCTGAACCACCGCTATTCAACAAGTCAAGAGTATATAAAGGAAAATTCTGCAGGACAAGCAATTAAATAGAAGAACAGCCATGTCACTTGAAGACTGAAATGCTGGAATTTTGAAAAAAAAAAAAAAAGAGGCTACCAAATACGTGTCCAAGAACAAAGACTAATGGGAACAAAGGCTATTCCAAAATACAGGAATATCAAGTTGTTTTGCTTCTGCTAGAAGATTTCCACAGGGAAAATTCTAGGAGAAAGCTGCATACAGCAGAGAATCTTGGAAATGTCTCCAGTATTTTCCTAATGCTAACCTTTCAGAGTAACTCCCTGCAAAACCATTCTGACAGACTCTCCTCAAGCAGCAGCTACTTTCAGTACCAAACCTATGAGATTTAAACAGCAGCTTCTTAGAATCAGGTGGTATTCAATTTTTTCACTAGTGGCACAGCTGACAGAATAAAGTGAGCTTAGTAATCTTTTCCTTTTTATTTTTTTCACCTAGACAGTGAAAAATTGGAAGGAATGCAAATACTTGGGAAGGAAAGGCAAAAACACAGTTATCTTGACATAACAGAATATGAAATAAAGAGAATGTATTTCAATCACTGTGCAAAGCAAAGAACTTCAGCATAAAGGCAGTGTTAGGCATACTAAACACATCTCTAGCTTTTCTTTTTAGATTTTACTTTTTGAACTCTTGCTCCTGTCTGACCTTTAACGTAGATTCCGCAATAAATTTAACATCCTTGAAGGAGCATAATTTTTCAAAGTACACATTTTGTACCTGTGAAATGCTTTGCTCCCTTTTCAAATAAACGAATGTTGTTGTACAAGTTTGAGAATTCCTCCTGCAAGTCCTTCATAGCCTGTCTTCTGTTGGCTCCAGAGGAAGATGTTGAAGATGTAAAAACAGAACGCACAACTTCCTGGTAAGTTTTTGTCAAAGGTCTTAGAACAGGAAAGAAGAAAGGAGAAAACATTGAGCAAAGTGTGAAACTGTACAAGGTTTTCCCAAATATATCAGCAATAGAGAAAATTATCTCATTATGTAGTAAATGTCAGGGACATGAACACTACAGAATGGTGAGATAAACAAAAAGAAAATTACGAAGTTAGAAAAAAACCAAAAACACAAGGAAATTAAAATATACTTAATAGCAGATGTTCTAATGTTATAGTATGTATGGTATGTAAGTATGTATAGTATGTACACATAAGACATCTGTAACATGGAGCTGTACAGAAAAAGAATATTGTGGTTCACATCTATCAACAAAGCATTCTTTTCTAAGCAAGAAAACACAGTGAAGTGTAGATTCATCTGAAGTGAATCACCAATTTTCTAACTCCAGCTGAATTATTGAAATTACCTTCTTAAATGTTCAGCAATTTCTGTAATAAGTTCTTCAGGGCAATCCTGCAAGCGAGTCTTTAAAACATCCTCAATTTCCTCTTGTGACATGAAAGGGAACTCCAGCTTCTTATTCCTCCCTGTAGTGGCCATAAACAACACTCACTGACAAAACATTCCATTTAGTATTGCTGCAATTACTTTGTGGCATGAGAAAGCCCCAAAGTTCAAACACCATAGAAGAAATGCATTATCAACAATGGAAAAAAAGGGATGATTGTACATGACAGCTGAATTTTACACATATGAAAAACTGACAAAATTTATCTTTTGATCACTTAAAAGTTTCTGTAATAGACAATTGAAGTAGTATATGAGCATACGCATTTTTGGTGACATTTTTCAGTCTGCTTGGCCCATTAGTTTAGAAACGATAATGCCACCAAGACCACATAGAATTTAAAGTGCAAAAACTGAACTGAGTGTTCCTGCTTGAAGGATTTCACAAGGCTACTGTTTTTATTTTTTTAAACTTCATTTAGTAAGGTACACAATCATGTAACACGGTGTCCTAAACTTGACAGTATAAAGCCTGAAATATGATAAATTAAACCAGGCAAGGTGTTTCAGTAATAAAAGCAACTCATATGTATACCATTTAGCGTATCTGTATTTTGGTTTTGCACAAAACATGAACTTTCCTGGGTGCTGTAGAATTTTTATAAGAATGAGATCAGAACGATGACAGAGAACCAGAAAAGGACATGTTTCAGATGCACCTTAAAACAGGCTTATTGTGCACATAAGTATGGAGATCAATGATGTTCCTTGCTGTGCCACAGTAGTAACGAACATATAAGGCTCATAAACAAGCGAAAAGGGAGGATAAATCAGGTTTTAAAAACATTTACATTTGAATGGTTTCATACGAGTTTACTTCGAGATTGTGGTTCAAACTATATTATAATACAGCAATACAAACAGCAACAAGGGCAAAACAGAAAGTCTACAACAAAAACCAAAAGTGACTGAACATTGTTTTACTCAGTAACTGAGTAGTCCTGAAAAATAATTCCATTTATATGTGAATTATAGTGCTATGTGAGAGCAGTATCAAACAAAATTACTGCACGTTATTTCACACTTCAAATATCATGTTTAAAAGTATTTTTCAATCAGTATTGAGTCTGCACTCTACATTTAAAATGGAAGCACAGATTTCTGGTTCTCCATCAAACGAAAGAACACGATTGCTTCATTTGCAACCACTGTTTGCTCTAAATCTAACAATGTTGGCTTTTACTTAGCAAGCTGTTCATGCTCTTTCTTGTAATAGTGAAGGTAGAGAAATAGGCAACAATAAGGAGTGATATTAAAACTACCAAAACATAAGTTTTGACTGTATATTTTATTCCTAAGAAAAAACTGTTTGATTGCTATGATTTGTTAATTTAGGCCATTCATTTTTCATACACTCACTATGCAGTAGGTGTTACAAAATCAAGTGCAACATTCACCCCAAAATGTACAGCATCTCCTACATAAAATAAAAGAATAAATATAAAATGGTATTATTTCCTTGACTTATATTTCTTTTTTGAAGACTACGTTATATACTTCAGTGAACATGTAATGTACATTTCATTTAAATAGCAACATCACATCCATTGATACAATTTTAACTACATAGTATTCTCATCTTCTTGACATTTTAGCTGACCTTAGCTAAACAGTGGGGGAATAATAGACATGTAGAAAAAAAAGCAAGTAATAAAACCATGTTGAATAGATATGAATACATAGTGCCTAAAATAAAATGACAAACCTGTGGCAGTCCCTTGTGACTCTTCATCGCTGTCAGCATCCTTTCTTCCTTTCTTCTTGGTTTTCTTAATCTTTATCTCTCTGGCATTCCCACCACCTCCTCCTCTCACGCTTCCACTGCCCTCTGGTGGGGAATTACTTGCTTAGTACACAGCAAAGTTGTAGAACTTAAAAAGTTCACAATACCATGGTAATTTATCTGTAACTTGTTAATACTGGATTGAAAACCACAACCTGATTCTAAACACAACCTAGAACACACATTTCAGAATCTTAGGGCTATAACTTTCATTCTTAAGAAAAAAAAGCAACTGAGGCAAAGCTTTGTTTAAGATAATGTCATTAATAAACACAAACACTAATATCAAATGCACATATAATAATAAAAAAAAGTACAATGTCTTTCTTCAGCTAAAAAAAGATGAGATACCAAAGTCCATAATGCAACAGTGAATTTTCTGTTGGCTGAAAACAGCATCTTAGTAAGCATTTAGCATTTTTATTCAATGATGCTAAATAAGTGAGTTTGTAAAAATATTTTAGATAATGTAACTGTTAATTTTTAGAGAAAGAGTCCAACACTATAAGCATTTATCCAAAATATTCTTGGAAGCACACATTCAATTAACTAGAGCACTCAATCTTTTCTGACTTTTCAAGATGACTGTAGAGCAATGGGATGTTCCAGTTCTGATATACTCAACAAATTACTTTGTTCAGAAGTCCTGCAATCAATGTATGCAATTGCAGACAGAATCTCAATTTGCTATACAGTCCCTCTCCACAAGGCAAGCTCTTCTACTCTTTGTTCCCTTTTTCGCAGCCTCTTCTGTTATTTTTTCACTTGGAAGAAATTTAAATATACAAATGTTTAAACATATATATGCTTATATATTTAAGTTTGTTTAAGTTTATATATATGTGTACCACACATATATACACTAAGCCTTGAGAAAGTATGTGTTTTTTCCATTTCCATTTAAATATGGCCCAAGGTTTCAAGTAACTACATTATATAATTAATATTGTTTAAGAAAAGGAAACACAAAGACAAGATGCTATAACTTAAAAAGCTAACTGCATCTGTTACATGCCATAGATGGATTTTTAAGCATCACTTTGCAGGAACAGCCAAAAAAATTAGTGCTTTTCACAAGCTTATTTGAAATGTGACTGCATTACAGCAATTACATTACATAAAACTGTTATGTTGGGGTGTTTTTAGGTAATGCACATAACAGTCCATAATAAACCATTTCAGGGTAGTGCTTGCTGATGGTGCAGCATGTTACCTGTGGGTAACATGAATTTGTCTAGACATGTAGTACAAGCTCAGTAGAGTCTCACTCCTCAGAGGGCTGGAAACCAAAGTCATTCTCTTATGACAGTTCAATTAAAGTTTCAAGCTTCTCTACCTTAGCTATGGCCTAGAAAAAATCTGCCATCTCTTGTGGCAAGAATAAGTTTAATTTTCATATCAACTCAGGCCTACTCATGTTTTTTTTTTTTAGAGTAGAATGTTCTATTTTCCACATGAGTATATTCAATCAAGCCAGATGTATTAGTATTCTTCAAAAAAAAACCAAAACCAAAAAACTCATTCTCAATTTAGACAGTTATTTTGGAATTAACATCTCAAGACTAATAATAAGAAACATATTAATTTTCCTGGATCCGTGAAAAATGGGGACTAAAATTGTATCTACATAGTGTAATAAAACATGGCATAGAGGTCCCTGACCTAATACTGGTTTTATTCAGTCTTATGTGATCATACTGTATAAAATAATAAATGAACACAGAATTCCTTGCTTCTATAAACTATTGTCTTGTGTTGAACTAACTCAAGAGACCTTTATAATACTTCCTCTGCATTTCTAAGACTGAAATTAGTTCTCATAGACGTAGTTGAGATATATCCACATCCACAGTATAATGGCAAGCAGTTGGATTATTTGTTAAATAACTTAAACACAGACTGGAAGCATTTAATAAACTACAATATATTGTCCTACTAACTTTATATTTGAGTATTCCAAAGATAAAACAAGTTTGTTTTGTTTTTTATTGCTTAAGCTGAATATTGATGTTTTACCTGTTGCTTTCTTTCTTCTTTCATCCTTTTTGTCTTTTTTATTAGCATATGAGTTCTCTAAACAAGAAGCCTGTTTTAAATCTTCTTCAGAGATTAAATTAACAGGGTTGTTTTTAATTTCCTAAAATGAAGAATATGCACATCATAGCAAAAAGATACACATAGCAATGGAAGGAACATTTAAGCTATTTGGACATTTACAAGTACACTAATCAAACATCATGTTTTCCAAGTCCAACAAATGAGACTGGGCTTCCTGAGTGCACCAGAATATAAATTTCACCCATTAAATATAGAAACCTGTTGTTCACTTGTTTTGCTTCTTCTCTAGTTGTATTTCAGATAAGATGCACAGAAATTGTGACAGTGACTGGAAAGTCCCATGAGCTTTACTCCAAAGCTAAACATGCACTGCATCTTGACCAATAAAAAACCTACCGTACCTTTTCTGCTTTCTGTTGCATCAGATCAGAGAAGAGCTCAGCACAGCTGCTTAGAAATTTCTCACTGACTGCAATGGTGTCACTGAAGACTAAACCTGAAGAGCTTTTGTTTAAAGATCTCATCACTTGCTGCAGCAAGATCCCAACATCTTCTACTGACAATGAGCTGGGCAGAAGAGTCTAGGGTAAAGAAAATTAAAATACAATAGTCTTGTAAGTGGATAAACAGAATAGACACAGGCCATTTGACATCTGCTAACTATTTAGAAAGCATTACACTTTTCAAATTAAGCTATCATTTAAGAGTACGTGCTATTTTAAACCTTCTAACACGGCAAATCTACATTGCTCTAGAAACACGTGTTACCTCTGGGCAAACGTATGGCAACTTCTTCAAGATGAAGCTCAACAGCTACAGAGCAACACCAAACACAGAACAATAGCAGGACTTAAGAGCAACAAAGGTAGTGCTCTAAGGCCTAAAATCAGGAGTTAGCCAGAACAAAGTGGCTAAGATCCCTCTGCCCACCAAAAGTGTTGTAAGTATTTAGTTGAGACATTTTCTCAAAAAAACAAAAAAGCCCAAGAGAAATATATTGCTCTCTAGAAGAGTACTTTCACACTACTTTTGAAATTAAAGTTAGTCTTACATATCTATAAACTGAAAGCCAGTATGTCCTTCCCCTGTTTTTGTTCCGATCAAATCAAAGGCAAATAATACCCTTTTACTTGTCATTTTAATTAAACTGAATTTACTTCTTTGACAACATAGAATTTCATTATACATATGTGTAATTGCAATAAAGGATAATTTGACAACAACAACTGAAAGGATTGCTTACTGCTACATCTATCCAGCTTCCAGAGGTGATGGCTTCCTCCACAGAGGCTTCAACTTGATCCACAATTTCTTGACCAACACAAGCTGCTCTCAGAAATAAGAGTTGTGCGGACTTGTATCTTTTTTTAATGTAGCCTGCTGGGTCAGGGATGCCAAGTCTATACAATGCATCAAATTCTAAAAAATAGTTAGATGTCTGTTAAAACTTAGTTCCTTCATATACATACAAGATCTTATGGGATGACTTTATTTTGAAAGCAGGAAATGAAGAGTTACACATATATTTTATATCACTAAACACAGCCGTAAGATAATGCTGACCTAAATCTTAGTTCAGTACAGGCGACATCTAAATGTTGTTAATAGAAGTATGCAGATTAAATCATAGACGTGACTTAGTGATCTGAGTTTAGAAAACTGATTTTTTTTGATTCTTATACCATTAAGTTTATATGCAGTCATCTCTTTTCCAAGTATTCTAATATAGCATGAACAATATTTACAATACATACAGTGTCCAAGTGTTTTGTTTTCAACTATTTACCAGTTTATACTTAAGACATGGGGAAAACACTCAAAGACTGACAGACACTCCATCAGTCAAGTACTATTACATAAACACTTACTACTATCGTTGTAAATTATGGTGAACCTTTTCAATCTGCAAGAACTGCTGCTGATACTTAAGGCCTGACATTTTTTGGGACCATAAGGAGACATTCCCTTCTTTATTCAGATCCACATTTTGCCACAGCTTGTGGTGTTTCAAAACACCGTCATCCAGCATCACTCAGCTTGAAGTTACACAGAATGGTCTGCATTCAAATCAGGATACTAGTGCTACTCACTCCAGTTCCACAAATATTATTTTGGAAAAAAATTCTTCCTGATCACTGCATGTTTGGACTATTAACAGCCAAAGTTTGGTTGTAATCTGAACACCTGGCCTGAAACTCCAGCCATGGTGATCTGAAAAGTTTACAATGAGCAAGCTAATCAATGTCTTCAGAACAGTAATAAAAACAGCATTTGTAATTGTTTGTGAGAAATAGTTACTGCTTAGCAGTATGGTCGCCTCTACTGAAATACAGTTTGTTGTGATAAAGTAGCACACATCATTATGAGCAAGACGGTCTTTTAGCAAAGGAATATCAGCCACTGCATTGATTTCCACTCCTCCTTGTGGAGTGAGGCTTCACTCTAAGCACTAGCTATATTAAAGTAACACCAATTACCTACACTACTTTTAGAAACCTATTTCATCTGTAAGAATATGGATTAATTACCTAAGTAACCATTCTGCTTGAAAAAGGAATCCACCCATTTGTTCTGTGTTCTGGAATAGATGTCTGGAACAAACACAGCCTTATCCTGTCTCCCACCGACCACGGTGCCTTTTAGACGACCAGCGTTAACAAGTTCTTCTAGCAAAGCTACAAGAGGAAAATAAATGAAGAGATGTTTCCTAAGTTAGTATATCCATTAATCAAAAGATAGCAATTATTTTCTCTGGTTTGTTTCTTCTTTCTTTCCACCAATTAATTTGTGCTTGCTCTAGTGAAACACTGCCAAGCTCTATCAATTATTTTTAACACTTATCAGAATTTCTTCACAAAAGCTCTGGAAATCAGACAATGTTTTCAAAGAGTGAGCCACAATGCCAGGATCAAAAAGTTTTTCTATGAACATATAACCTAGGTAGTTTTAGCTTTTAATTAAAAAATGCAAACATAGAAGAATCTTTCTCTGGCCAGAAGAGCAAAATATACTATCATTTTATTAATAATTTCTCTTTGAATTCACTGCTTGCATGGTAACCAAAATGGAAAAAAAAAAGATGTGAACACAGAAAATGACATTTTAGGTAATGACTTTCCTAAACTAACACAAACTGTGTGTAACACAGCTGCCAATAATAATCTCTTGAGAATACACAAATATTGCTGACGAAGAACATATTGGTAACTGGTAGTACCAAAGTATGAAGCACTTCTCGATGCTGAATAAGATTTTTTAAAATCCATTTAAGTTGCATACAAACATCTGATTTGCCTCCTATGTTCTGCTCCTGCCTTTCTGTAATACAAGAGATATATTTTAAAAAATCAGTGACATTAACTGCTAACTTTGCTAATTTCCAGAGCTTTATCAGATGTCTTTTTTATACTCAGCTTATGTTCATTTCTATTTCATTAAAAGACAAGTTTTACTCTGGAACAAAATATTTAATGGCATCATATGGCAAGGCTTCTTCATCATTAAATAAAAGCAGCATTTAACACCACAACATGCTTAGTACAGCAGAGGTTTAGCTCATGTATGCAGGAAAGTTTACCTGAAAGACCAACTCCAGAAGAAACAGTACATAGCAAATCATGATAGTTTTTGATATGCTCATAGTGTAGATGAGCTTCTATAAGCTAGCAGCTATTGAACAAAACTGCCACTAGCAAAGATGAACAATACTTACACTGAAAAAATGCAACAGAAAGAGAAACTGATTTAAACAAAATACAGCCTTATGTAATTTAAGACACGAGCCAGAAATCATGTTCTGCCATGGTTCAGTCACATTGAATAAAATGGAACTTATAAGACCAATTCTGGAAGTAAAATTAGTTTCTTATACTTCCTAATATTTTAGTTGCCTTAGAAAATAGAGTCAATGTGCCTATTCCACTTCAGCAAATTGTCAGAAAATACAGATTAGTTCCCTGTTTGCAATTTCAACTTTTTAGTCAAAGTTTTTAGGAAAAAGAATTAGACTTTCCTAGAGCTCTGCAATATTGGTTGAAAAATCTATTAATGATCCAGAGTCTTTAGGGAAAGAAAATGTCAGAAGAAAAGTGAAGTGAAGACATCAATTAAATTAAATTCTGTATTTTATCAAGTGCTAGTTTTAAAACTCCAGGGCAGAGGAGGTTCCCTCAGAGATTTCACAGACCATTGCTACAATTATGTCCAGACAGTATTTTGTTTTAGAACAATAGGATCCCTGTAGAACTACCATAAATTCACATTTATTTTTAAAGGTGGCCAAGTAGTTTGTAGTGTGCTATTAGGTCTCTATCAAAGTCTGGCAAAGATGGTAAGTGTCCCTCTATGTCAGTCCTGTAACAGTAACATAATGCTCAGAAATGAATAACATCTGTGATTTCATTAGGCTTTGTAATTAGTGTTTTAACCTGAAGACATTCTCATGTCTAAAACTACTTTTTATCGTAACTTTATGAGAGCTTTAAATTAATAGCAGCACATCTATGTGAAAGAACCAAAGAATAATATTTATCCTGTCTAAACCCAAATTTTGATTAAATAATTAGCTGTTTGTAAATGATACAAATATTACACCGAACTTACATTTTTATTCTGGAAGAAACAGAAAACTGACAAAGACCACTTTTAAACACACTGCTAACAGCAACAGATATAAAAAGTAAAATTATTAAAAGGTATTTTTCAAGTTTCCAACATTTGTGAAATTGAAATGGTATCTCAGCAAATGGACACAATAAAATCTGGCAGTGAATAAAAAGATAAAAAGCCTTAGAAACTGCCGAGGTAATGAAAGACAGTAGGAAAAGCTAAAGAAAAAGAGGAACAAACTCACTAAAAAAAACCCATAGAAGTACTAGAAGTACATATTGTGATGATCACTGGTGCCAGAAAAACACCAGCACTTAATTCACATTAACACTGTACCCATCAAAACGTGTATATACTTGATGTACTTGAAGGACTTATCTTAAATAGATTGTAACCAAATACTGAAATTTGCCAGGCATTGAGACATGCAATTTCACAGATTTTCTCTTTAATCTGTGAAAACCTGGATGGCACATAAGAGAAAAAAAAGGTGACAATTTTAAATCTATTATGTGAAAGTAGAGTTTTACATGATTTTATTTAAGTGGTAGGATGTTAATTTTTAATTAATAAGCTTGTGTTGGAGAACAACAGGATAAGCAGAGAGATACTACATTGGAGCTAAAGTGAGCAGTGCCCTGAGGGCAAAAGGACCCAATCAAGAGAAGCATTAAGGTTCATGAGAAGAGATAGAAAACCATTAAAGGATTTTAAAAGACCAGCAGCACTTGGTCAGCCAGCATAGAAGACTAATGATGCTTGAAGCAGCATTTTTGAGAGACAGGAGAGGGCACACAAAGTGACAAACAAGTAGAGCCTAAAGATTTCAGCAGCTCAATAGGGAATCTTTATGCATTTCTATTTAGAAAAGGAACTGTGGAAAATAAAAGCAAACAGTTTAAGGATATGTTTTATCTCTCAGCATATAAAGTCATTTAACTAAGACTGTAATAAAAGCTTAGTCTTCATTATCACAGAAAAAAGTCAGTAAATAAAATCCCGAGCAATTAATGCCATTTGGCTACATAAAATCTGTCCCCTTTTGTGTGCTTCACTGATAAAACTGCCAGTAGCTAAGGGCAAATAATGAAAGAGATTAATAAATAAGTACTTCTTGCATCATTCTGCCCCAAGAGGCATCTTGTCAACCAGTGTTTTCATTGCTTTGGATACAGAGAACATTCCTTCAGTTATGGATAGCACAAAGTGTTTAATACCTTCTACACTAAAAGGAAACACTTTGTTCTGTATTTCAGAATTAAGGCTATATACTAAAAAGCTTCTTTGAAAGCATACTTTTAATAATGAAGAATGGATTTCCTAACAGACACACAAAATATTCTGAATGAAACTCACAGTAAAGTAAATGTTCTTGAAATCCATACCGAGTGATCAAGTTACTTACAGGTGTAGGCCTTGGGGAAAAAAGAAACACAAAACAATATAAATTAATGACATGAAACTGACGTGGAGAATCCAGAAGTAAGAGAGGTTACTATAGACGGCAGAACTACATAGTATCTCAGGGTACTACACTGATGTTTGAAAGAGCTTACAAAGTTTTAATTCTGAATTACTGTAAAGTGATAACACAAAAGCTATGATAATTACTGTAAGGAAACTTCTGCTTTGTTAATTTTTCCTCTTCCTACAAAGTGACACAAAAATTTATTGATTTAATAAGAAACACTTATCTATAATCACATGTAGCGACCACATCAATATGTAACCGACTAAGGAGTGGACAGATATTCTACAAAGTAACAAAATAACTATAGATTAACATTTTTTTCAGCTAAAGTATGTTGTATAGTGTATATTGTTATACTTCCCTTGTTCTTCAAAAGAGAGTCCCCATTTCTAACAAGTGAGTCTAGCATAACTGAGAATTGGTCCCAAGAACTGAACTACACTTAGGAGAATCTATCCAGAGGTCGTGTTTTCCTTTTCTTTTTCAATCACAAGTGAATCTGGCCCATACAGACCTATGGCAAAAATTCATTAATATGTGGTTGCAGGCATTGCAATTTACCGAGTAATCGCAGTGAAGAGCCCACGAATGCGTGCTCGATGACGGGACACAAAGGCTTCTGTAAAAATCACCCCACGGTTTTCCTGGTCTAGTTGTCCATGAATAATTCTGCCCAAACGCCTGGATAATGCCTGTAAATAGAAGAATTGAGCTTTTCAAGGCATGCCTTCTTCCATCAGATATATGGATATCTAATGACAGAAAACTTTGCAGAAAACAAAAGTGTGGTTTGCAGATGCACCATGAAACTAAGATTTACCCTTGGCATTAATTTTGTGCAAAAGAGTGACTTAAAGCCATGAATATTGCAAAGATAAACAAAGAAGGTGGCCACAACTAATTCTGCACTTGCCAGGTTGATGGCTTTCATCACCTGTATCAGGAAGTCTCCTGGAAGGTCATATGTCTTGCAGAGCTCCGATATTGTCACCTGGCCAGTTTCCTGGAGTTTATCATTTACTTCTTCTGCTAATTGATCCAGATAACTCCTTTTGTGAAAACAAGAAAAAGATAACACATTAAGTGCGGCATTCAAAGTCAATGCCAAGATCACATACTGAATAACTGACCACTTTTAATATACCTCTTTCTGCTACATCTTTGCAAAAATAAAGTGAAAGTTATCTTAAATTAATAAAGGAGAACAGTAAGTGAAAATGTGTGTTTTTTTAAAAAAGTCTGCTAAGGAGGTAGCTAGTATTAAGATGGGCCATTTATCTACTTGTATGAAAATTTCAAGCAAGAGAAAGAGGAAAACATTATGTCAATGAAAATTGGAAAACAGCTTTAGTAAGCAAGATAGGTCTTAACTATGTCAAGAGAACCAGGAACTACATATTCTTTGACAAGAACAGATCCTGGAGCTCAATCAATAAAAAGAACAACCCCGTAAGAGTATTACTTCAGTGGCTGTTAGTGTGCTGGAAGCAATGAAATAAATAGCTCAAACATCTTAGGCTTGTGAGATAGAACAAGAGGCAGAAGGTTTGTCAAGAGCTGAGGCAAACAGCAAAGCCAGAGAGCAAATGAGATCTGGCTGCTGTACACAAAGACACTGGGTAAGAAACGAAGTCCCTTAAATGCAGGACACTGAACACAGACGTTCAGTAGGACCTTTACACCATGGATTCACTGGATGCTTTGCTGTGATAGGCCTCACCTGCCTAAAGCAGCACTGTTCACCACTAAACAGCTCTAAGATCAGCCAAGAAAAATGTATTTCATTTTAGAAGCAACAAAGCTTGGACATTATTTTTAGTCTGCGTTTTAAAAAATAAATACAGTATGAATTATACATATTGCTCCTGAAGGTACTCACTCATTTATAAGCTGTCCCAGTACAAGCTGAATACCTTTTTCAGATTTAACAATGTCATTAGCTCGGTTTTCAATGTGCAGAAGGTCCACATTTATTACCTAAAAAACACACCTCTTATCAGAACTTTAAATTGAAAATTGTTCTCAAACACTGACATAGTAGTTACACATTCCTATATCTTGAGCAAACCTGCTTTTATTTTTTTATACTATTGCATACAAATACACATAATCTGTGTCTTGGAATAAACCAGCAAGGCTATAGGGGAAAAAAACCTCTCTTTGCAACTGCTAAAAGTTTAAAAGAAATCTATATAATAAAAAAATACCAGAAAGCAGTAAGAGAAAACAGGAAACTGGCTTTCAGAAAAGTTTTCTGTTTCCAAGTAATTTTGCTCAAGCCTGAAGGGAAAATTAGCCACAGAAGAAGACTACTGCAGGACAAAGATTAGTGGAGACAAGAGAATAATGAAGGAAGAAGGAGGATTCAAAGAGGCATGCAAAGTTAATTATGCATGCTCCTGCAGCTTTAAATTTAAATGGGAAACATATTTCTTTTCTGTCTGCCCTCCTTAGTTTGCAAAGAAAGAGTTCATAAACAAAAACTGTATATATTAGTAGTGATTTCAGAAGTCCTAGATTATCACTAAGCAGAGAGGTTTCAATAAAGCAATAAATTGACAGATTAAGTAATCTGCAGTAACCAGATGTGGGCTACCAGCTCTTTATAAAATTTATTCTGTTTTAAAAAAATATCTTAGCTGGCGTATAACTAATGAACTCCATATTCACACTATACAGGGCAAAGAAAATAAAGAAGTATAAAGCTTCTATTACTAAAGTTACCTGTTGTAAGTCGACAATGTTAACTCGACCTTCAAGAGAAGTTAAAACACACATTTAGTACATGAAACATATTTGAACAGATTTAGAATATAGTTCAGCTCAATGTGCACACAAAATTTAATTACTTTTTCTGTAGACCAATTAAACTAGTCCATGAGTACCCAGAGGTTGTTAAAATTTTCTACCTTTGCATGATGCTACTAACAAAACACTCAGCAAATTTTTATTCAGTCCAAACTGTCCCATTGGTATGATACACAACGGCAAAACACAAACTGAGACAAACCTGTGGTAACAGTGAAAAAATGGCTAATCTGTATGTAATAAGAAGTTAATTTTTCTAAACATATGACGCTGTGAAATTCACCCTTAAGTATAAATCAAAGTACAATAAACTGCCTGCTCATTAAAGCCATTGACAAAAAACTGTCTGAACAGTACTTGCTTCCTTATATATCTAAGTCACATCTTTCAATACAGGAGGCTCTTTACACTGGTAAAATACGACCTGTCAATTACAACTTACAAATGTTATTATTACTAACAGTGTGAAAGGAGAATGACTTTGAAATTCCAAGACAAGGCCAAACATCTCAGCCAGGTCCTAAACTATATTAAAATGCCAAATTTCCTTCAAATGGATTTTTATACAACTTTTACGTCAGAAATTCCACATGGGTGAAAATAAACCAAATAATATATCTTGATATGCTTATCTAAAAGCTTGACAGAGATCTGAAGTAAAACTAAAAGAGCAGTAGGTGAATTAATATGCAGACGAAGCAAACTGACCTTTTCTGATAGATTAAGGGTATTGCAGACTTTCAAATCCTTTCTGTGTAACTTCCAAATCCAAAGGAAGAAGGAAAATGCCACACTCACCACCACATACATGAAGCTCATCGCGGATCTCCTTACTAATCTGTGCTGGCGTGACATACTCCTTGCCATCAAGTGTGTGCACTACTTCCAGCTGCTTTTCTGCGATCAGCTTTGTGACAATTTCTATACAGTTCCGTTCTGACAATCTGTCAAAACCAGAAGGAGTCAGCAGTTATTCTAAGGAAGTACCTCCTAAAGAAGATTAACCTTTAAATTGACGTTTCAAACATACTAAACACAGGGAGTACCACAAAGATTGTTTGCAGTTCTTTGCGAATATACTTTTTCAGACAAAATAATTAATGTCTATATCCTGCTTATCACCCACCAAATCATCCATATGGCTTCGCTTAGGCGAGTCAGCTCTCCAAAACTTTTACTCTCCTCCTGAACACCTACCAGCCCTGCCAGCTGTCAGAACGCACCTGCCAGGGAATTTAGGAACGCCTGTAATTAATTAAAGAATTCGTGTCCATGACACTTCTGCGCGCTTTTATTTTATTTTTGCGCGTCTCTGATTCATTTTCCTTTAACAAAAACAAGTTCTGGGCAACGACCTCAACTGGTCAAGCAGACAGAAGGGAGAAACCGAGCGCTGGAGCCGTGACGATTTTGAGCAACTGGAACTTAGCTGTGATTACACACTCAGTCGCTCCCGTGGGCCTGCCCGTGCCCCGGGGTCCCGGCAGGGCTCGCAGCAGCGTCAGGGAACGGCGGAGGGGCCGTGCCTGGCGGGACCCGCGGGGTGCCCGCACCGGGGGCCGCGGGGGAAGGGGCGCGGCAGGCGGTGCCGGCGCCGCCCTGCTCACCTGTGGGCCACCTCGGCGAACTGCGCCCGCTGGAAATCGGCCGCCAGCCGCCGGATCTCCTCCCAGGCCGCCGCCATGGCGCCGCGACACGTCAGCCCCGGCCGGGCGGCGGCGGGCGGCGAGCGGGGCCGGCCTCCGCTGGCAGCGCCGCCCCGCGGCACGGCGGGGCCCCTGCGCGGGCTGGGCCAGTGAAAACAAACGGAGCGAAAGCGAGCTACGGAAAAGGAAACAAAACCCGACGTCCGCACTCGGGGCTGGCTGCAGCAGCTGCATCACGGCGGGGCGGGCAAGGGAGCAGCTCGCCGTATTGCTCGCGGCGGCTCCGGCCGGGCCACGGCTATCGCCGCTGGGCCTGGGCTGTGAGCCCAGCTTTCAGCGTGAACAGCGCTAGTGTCGCCACTATTTTCGGTCGCCACTACTTTCGGTGATTTCCCACTCCAAAAACCTGAAATGAAGTTTAGACCACGAGTTGGGTATGAGGTCAATAATGTCGCCACTTAACGGGACCGCTGTTATGCAGCTGAATTTATTTAGCTGTCCGACCACAGACCTAAAGGCCTTTCCGGCTCTATCTGGAGCTGACTCGCCGGTGGCGATGGCAGAGAGCGCTGCACACAGAGTGCTCCCGCCCCGGGGCTCGGCACCTCCCAGGCGGGACGGCAGCGGGACACTGCAAGCTGCCCAACGCCGGGAACGGGATCCGTCCTGCTGCTCCTCTGCCCTTGTCCCTCCAGATCTCTCGCTGCTTCCCGCATACCCGCTGTTTTCACTGACCCTGACAGCCACTCTGGGACTCTGCCTTCCAAAAGTCACAGGAAAATGTCTCTGGCAGGGTTGGTGTCGCGCTGAGTGAACGCTTAAACAGCGTGAACAAAAAATTTGCAATTGACATAGTAACAGCATTTATAGTGGGATAAGTACATGGCTTCCGTTTTAATGGTCGTTCTCTTTGAGATAGAAAATTGATTTTGCTTGGGCAACTGAGGTTTGCTGTTGGAGTTTGGTCATGGAGCCTTTGCAGGCAGCGAGACAGGTTCCTCAAAGAGCAGCTCTTCCTAAAACATAGATCTAAACCAAGCTCGCTAATTACAGCTGTGTTTCTCTGCAGGCAAAGACAGCAAGGGAGATTGTTTAGTCAGGTTCTTGATTGTGAATGAATCGTATAGTGGAAGAATAGGGGAAAAAATGTGATAGCAATTTTGCGGGCAGTTTTTATGAAGATTATATAGAAATAGGCTACCATAGGGGACAACAGGGAAAAGAACTAGGGACTTAGAACTGTATTCCTTCTACCCAATCTTGAATGGATTTGAAGTCCTTTAATTATAAATGTACTCTACTAGGCAATAGATAATCCCTTTCAGCTAAAATCTGAATCACTGGGCTGGCCAAACTGAGCATCGTAGTTAAGATCCCAAAGTGATGTATAATGGCTGGGACCTTCACTTGTCTGTGTATGACTTGAGTTCAAGCCACAGTTCCCAGATTTTTGGGAATAGTCATCTGTAAATAGAACTAGGTTATTGTGTGTTGTGGCTTTTTTATTTTTATTAAGCTTAGAGTTATATTCACTAGCATGCAAAGGAGGAGCAGATGAATCATAAGTACCCAGCAGTTATAAGCGTTTGATATTTCCAAATTGCAGGTTCTGTTTTGAGTCCGCAATCGAAGAAATTTTATGAGGACTCTTTTCTTTTGAACACGTACATATGCACAATAGATACATTAATATTTTCTATACCTAATTGCTATTCAAGTAGCAATTCTGATTTATTTTTTCTGTAGAAATCAATTATCTTTAGACAGCTTATAAGTTAAGTTAAATCTTGTTTTAAAAATAGAGTAAATGATTCATTTTACTGTACTTGCACAAGCCTATTGCAGTTAATTGAGCTCTAATGTTATTAGCATCTATTTTATGCATGGGTGTGATGCTGAAAAATGAAGTTGATACCATTTATTTTTCTGCAGTTCTGCTGAGTTCACTGATTCCAGAGCTATCACAGTAGCAGAAATGTTTTTGTTTCATTGTTGTGGGTATATAAAAGAAGTGTGAAGGTTATTGTAGCTATAGTGATAGCAAAAGTTTAAATAAACTTTTACATAATTATTTTAATATAGATTGATGGCTATATTCCTTTGACATACACAAAACATTTCTTATGAAAGCCATGCACATTATTGCATTGATTTACTCTAGGAATATCAATTACCCTGTCTTAATCGGGGACAATAAAAGCAAATGATGAAGTTCTGACTCCTGTCAAAATGAATCAATGCTGTCTGTAGGACATGAAGTACATTATGAAGTTTTGTATTTTAGTATTCATGTAATAGTATAGTAGTAATATAGTGGGTGGGTTTTTTGACTACATAAGGTATTTTTAGGAGTATATAGAAAACACATAGAATGAGTAATACAAAATAGGGAAGAACAAAGTTTTTAAGAGGCATGGTTTATCACAAAACTTTTTGCTTGGCATAAAAAATGAATTGGAGGAATTCTGATATGCACAGTATATTTTCCTTTCCCTCAGAAAGAGCAGTGTCGGAATCTTACCTGATATTTACAGGGGAATTGGATTGTGTGCAGTCTATGTTTTTGATAAAAGGAATTTATTAAGACAAAGACAGTAAATAGCAGTGTAACCACTGTTTTGATGAAAAATTATAAATTATGCAGATGAAAATGAATAAATAATTGTGTAATAGGATGTCTGAAAATGGTTTGTAAACTGAATGAAATGGAGTATAAGTTACAATTTTTTAAAATGGTTCTTTCCTTCTGCACATGTCATGATATTATCTTCATAATTTGCATGACATCTTTTTCTATTGAACAGGTGTTTGTGAATTCAAATGGTTTAGCTGTCATTCTTTGCTTGTTAATGCGTTTATTTTGATTTTAGCAATCAAAAAGGTTACTTCTCATTTGTTTATTCTGCAAGTATACAAAATATTAGTAACAATTTTGATGTGGTGATTCATAAGGATTATTCTGATGAAGGACAGGTTCCTAATGACCCCTTCCTTTACCAGAGAGAGCTGGCTGGATAAAGCACAAGCATTTTTTAAATGGTAACTGGCTATTGGACTTTCAGTAGAAGAAGGGTTTTCACCCTGGCTGTTTGTGCCATGTGTAGATTTGGCTTTTTTTCATTTTCACAGTCCGCTTTTAATGCACAGTTATAAATAGCATAATGTTTTGCTTTTCGCTGCACTCTTTTCTCTTTTCCTGTCATTTGCACTGTGGCTGTGCTAATGGGTGGGTGCTTAGCTCAACCTCAGGCAGCCTTTTCTGCATAATTGGTTCAGTTAGGAAACAACACACTTTCAATTAATTAGTGTGATTACCTACCTAACAGTAGGTAGGGGAAATTTGGTACTCATTTGGTTCTTTCTTTGCAGTGAATATTCATCTAAATCATAAAATCTTCCCTGAGCAAAATATTTCTAGGCATACAGAGTATTACATAGCACATATATGTGGAAAATCTCACAAGTAAGAGTACTAAATGCATCAGTAGCTGCCTCATTCATACACTTTATTAATGTGGTTCAGTCATGTACTCATAAAATTATATTCATGTAAGTACTATGGTTGTTTTTACTATTTTAAGTAACTCTTCCTGTTAATATATGTATAGAGCTAACAGATTTTTCTAAGCTTTGAAGTACTGAGTTCAGTTTATATCCTTGTTTGGAAGGGTAGTTCTCTCTGTTTGGATTAGAAGACTAAGTGTACTGAAGTCTTCAAGTGAGCAAATTTCCACATTGTGTTTGACAAAAATGCCTTTGATCTTTTCTGAGGAATGGTTAAATATAATATGCAGAATTTAGAGTAACCATTTGTTTGACCTGATCTGTGAACATAATTCAAGGGAAGAGACATGTATTCCTGCAGTTTTCAGCCATATGCCTAGTTAAAAATTAAATGTTTGTAGAACAAATTGAAAAATACAAAAGCCACTGTAAACTCCCACATTGTGTAATTCGGGTGAATATTTTGATTAATGCTAAATAGAGGATCAATTTGTCAGTAATAGCATAGCATGTCATAGTGAGACACTGCAAACATGAAATATATCTTTCTCTGATATACTGAGCTATCATGGAAAAAAGCATTGAAGTAGTATATAAAATTTTTATTCATAGTGTGCTAGAAGCCCTTGTGAAGTATTGCAAGTTATACAAAGTATATGTTGCTGCATAAATAAACAAGTATTTATACTATAAAAGGCAACAGAGAAAATTTTAAGGAGTTTGTCAACAGAAGGTCTCAAAATCCAATGGCAAGCAAATACTTAAGTAGCACTTAAAACCAGATAATTAGAATAAAAGCCCTTAAAAAATAAGGGAAGTAAAGATTTTTTGTTAATATAACTTAAATATGTAATGTGGACAAGTACGCAGATAAAAAGAAAACCAAACTTTTTTTTATCCCCCGATTGCTTTTTTCCCCCGTGCTATATTTTCAAATACCTTTATGTGATGCTTCCTTTGTATGAAGATTGTTGTAGTTGAGCTGTCAACTAATCTCATCCTAAAGCAGGGAGCTGAGATTTTGCATATTGTTGACAGGCTCTGAAACAACAGCAGAGGTGCCAGCTCAGAGTACAGCATGGGTTCAGGTACTAAAGGTGCTGGAAATCCCTTGCCATAAAATGGGAGAGAACTTCATAAAAGCATAGAATTCTGTATTGCACACAGGAGGGGAAATTTTAATGGAGAGAAGGAACCAGGTTTCAAGCCTACCTGTCTCTCTGTCATGTCTTGACCTCTGAAATTGCCTCTTTGAACCATGTGGTTTCCATCGCTTTACAGGAGAGGAGGCTTTTGATTGCGGTTTCTCTTGCTCTCCCATCCTCCTTGGGATGTTTTCAGCCCTGAATGAGAATAGAAACTTCAGATCACTGCTTTGCCTTCACTTGTATCACTTCACCACATGTGGAGGAGACCACACGTTCCTCATTTCAAAGTACGAGTACTATGTTCTTCCCTCACACTCTCTTCCATCTGGAAAGCTGTTTTGGAATCAGTCTGTCTAGATTATTTAGTCTAATTTCCAGATTGACTTAATGAGCATTAGGGTTTGTGTCATAGTAGCACTTTGGTTGAATTAATCCACAGAATCAGTGTGGCCTAAAAATGTATAATATTTGTGAGAAGGATTACTATGATGCAAGGATGCTTGGGGTCAGATATTTCGGGTAAAGATGGGAGTGTTAATGCCCTGATGAAAGACAATGCATATCAGAATCATGTACAACTATAACTGTCCAAGTTAAAAAGAAAAAAACTTGTAAGATGTGTAGGTACAGTTTATGACAAGGGAATGGAGGGTCTGTTTTACAACAAGAATACGTCTTTGCTTTTAAAAACCTGTAATCTGATTGAGCCTTTAATCAGAAGGTAAAATACTGATCCACAGGGAAAAGCTATAATTAAGCTAGAGACAAACTTAGTTCAACAGAACAATGAGGTTCTGTAACCACTTCAAGGTGTGAGTTACGAGGCACACAGCTGAACTGTTTTCAGCTGGAATTTTCTATGGGAGATGAGACTCAGTTGCATGAAATATCCAGGGTATGGATCACTGTAGGAGATCTGTCCTGTGTGGTAACCTCCCAGCTTGCAGTAGCCTAAATGCTTCTGCTTGTGTTCTTGCATACTACTCGCTAATTTCCTGACTGTTCTTAGCAAAATTTGTTTACATTTGTAAGTGAAATAAACAGTCTTATGATTTGGCTTTTCTTTTGTGAACTGAACAATAAATTTACTTGGAAAAGTTAATTTTAACGTCTTTCTAGAAAACTAACTAGACAGACTCAAAGAAGAAGTATTTTTCAGAGAAAACCTTCAAAGAGTGATTTTTAAAATATTTTTTGGTTGTTTCAACTTAGAGCAGCACTAAATCTCTGAAATTATAGGCATGCTCAAGCAGAACAACTCAACATATTAATTAATTCAGTTCTGTGTTGTTTTGTTTGAAGGTTTGTTTGTGTTGCACACACTGCAAATAGATCTTTTAGATGGATCTTTATGAAATGCCAATGTATGCTGAGAAGCAAATTCATCCTTCCACTAGAAACAACACAGCTTAAAAGAAAAACGTAAATTCAAACCGTCTTCTAAATATGCAACCACAAATATTAGGTTTGAGGGGAAAAAAATCTTCCTGTGCACCTGCAAAAATTGAGTAGAATAATCTTCCTAAGTGCTCCAATAATAACCACTGAAACTAAGGAGTCAGATATTTAGGGGAAAAAATATACCTCAGATTTTGACATTCTGCACAATGAATTAATTATTGCATTGCTTTTTTCAGGACCAGTGTAAATGTTAAATCTCAGAAAATTAGTTTGTGGAGATTTTCCTCTTCTTTTTTCTCCACATGGCACATTGTCGCTATATTTTGAATTAGTAATTCACTCTTTCCCTACAGAAGTCACCATCTTTTACTGTCAGTCTAATGAAAGGGCACAGAGAAACTGCTGCCAGTGAGTAATAGGGGAATTAAAAGCCAAAAAGAAAAAGGGGGAAAAAAAATCCATAGAATCATGAATTCATCTTTCTTATCCCTTCATTGTGGATTGGGAGGTGATGTCAAGATTAGTAGATTGTACAATTGAGATACAATCTACAATTTGAAAAAACAATCTGTTTAACTCTGTTTCTGAGATTGGATTTTTAAATTTAATTTCAAATAGGGAAAAAGCTTTTATATCAGTTTGCAACCTATGAACTTTTCATATAAATTTTTTTTTTCTAACAGAAGTTAACAGATTGCCAGTGTGCAGAGAGCGCTTTACACATAAAGATGTGGCATGGTTTCACTGGTCTCCATCTGCTATGTCTTGTCTTGTTATTAGGCTGCAGGTTCCTAGGGCAGAAATTTGCCCTTTTGTGGCTATATATATATATATCACATCATAAAATGGAAGCTTGGTTTGTGAATACCTAAACAGCTGCAACAGTACAAAGTAGCAAAACAAGGTTCCTTAGTTTTTATGATGGGTTTTAGAGATTTTAGGTGTTAGATCATTTTTAAGGAAGAACCAGCAATTACATTGATACGTATCTGAAACTGTGCATAACATTGGCTCCTTAACACAAGTACAAATTTAAGTCCTATTAGTAACAGAATAGTCTTCTTTATTAATGCCTTCAATTGAAAGTCCCTGAGCATTTTATGGTTTTGTGGGTTTTTTTGTTTTTGTATTTTTTTAAATCTCTTCTAGCAACCTCTTAGTTAGTTAACTTTAAATAATAGATAAGAAATCTTGTTTGGGATCCAGTCTGAGATTAATATTTGTCACCTCTGTGGATCTGGTAAGTCTAACAAAAGGCCTGAAGGAGTCGTTAGCTTTTCTGAAAGTCACATGGAAGACTTTTAAACATCTCAAATGGTATTAGGTTCTTATGCTTAGTCAACTAAAATGAGCATCTGGTCAATGTAGTCAGTGGAGCACAGAGGAAGCTTCAGGTGGCCAGCTATGAGAGGTGGTTTTACAGATATTGAGTGCTGTTTGAGATATTAAAGAGCTACCCTGCTGTCCTCTAGCTGCCACTAGAAGAGCACTGGTCTTCCCCAAGTCCTGTGTCATGTTTGGGAGTAATGAGTTTTGAATAGCTTATGACATCAGAAATAATACAAGGTATCTACTGATGGGCAATGAAATCAAGCTGTCAATATCTGCTCAGTAAGATGATGCTTTCTAGGCTCCTTGGATTATGTGATTAGAACTTTATTAGTTGTCATGAGACCCTAAGTAAGCATCATGATTGTAGGCACCTACCTTTGGGAAGGATTCAGCTGCATGTATGTAGATATGTAGTGTCATTTAGGTTTTGTGGGTGTGGGATATTTCTTCTGCTCTCTCACAGCCCCTGTAGAAATATGTGTCTTCCTCAAGGATTGTGTCACATTTTGCAGCCCTTTGCAGGTGTTTTGAATAGCTGAAAGCATTTTATATACATTGGATGTCTCTGCTTACTCTCCAGCTTTCTTAATCTGATGTGGAATCCCAGCCATTAACTTCAGTTTACACACAGAAGAAAAATATTTCCAATGTTAGCCCCAAATACTGTGATCAGAAGTGGAATTTCTAATTCCTGCAGAGCAAAAAAGACTGGGGGGGCAGGGGGTGGACAGGAAGGCTAACACCAGTTAATTGATAATGAGAAGTTAACAACTTCTGTCTGAGGTACTCATGAGCCAACTGCCTCACTATTTCTATAGCACCTCTGTCCTCTTTTGTTTTCTGACGTGCTTATTCCCTTTCTTATGAAACATACTTACAGTATCAGTACTTTTGGCATTTGCTGAATAAGAAAACTGAGAATTACTGTGTCTAATATCGTGTATGCAGTATTCCAAGCATGATGATACTAAAATGAATAATACATTTTAAATAGTAAAACCACAAATAACTTGGGCCCTTTAAATGTCGAATTTCTGCTTTGTTTAGTTTTTCTAACTACCATAGCCTTGTCAGCAGCTCCTCTCCTTGGAAATTTCACTTTGTTCATTTCAGACAGCATATTTGAAGTCTATTAGCAGAATTCTGAAAAGTCATGGATCTTTTTACTGAAGGCTCGTATATATAGCATAGTGCTTTTTCATGTCTATAGATATTAGTAACTACACACTATATAATGACAGTGTTTGAAGCTCTGGAATATTTGCACTGACAATCTGCCTATCATTGTGAAACCTAGTTTTTCTAGGTGTTTCTGGACATGTATTCCCAAGGAACATGACTACATAGATATCTGATAACAGACTTCAGATAATAGATGTTTTATGCAACCTTTATCCTTTCTGACTTATAATCTTGGAAGTTGTATAAGTTTAAACACTGAGTTTTGAGTCAGTGAAATGAATTAAGTGTCTGCATGGAGTGATTCATCTTGTCTAAAACACCAGATGTAGGGTGAGATGAATTACCCACTGGATGTGCCTCATTCATTTTCTTTGTACATATAGGGCTTAAGGTGACTCATTTTGAAGTAGTCAACTATGAGTTCACTGAAGTTGATGATATTAATCTTCCCTTTTTCTAATTGGAATGTGGAATTCTGTGAATGTGCTAATAAGGTCTTGAGTTTTTCATCAAATCTGCACTGACACTGAACACTCAGATTTAGCTTACAGATGGTGGATGTTTCTGCTCGTCTTTTGGTGTTGCCTCTGAAACAGTATCACAGGAAATTGTTCAAGTTTTGTCCATTACTCAGCCATGAGAATCTGTAACAAAGCTGCTTAGAATAACTTAAGTGCATTTTGTACAATGAAAATATGTGATGCATTTAATTATTCAGCACTCACTGAGACTGTCACCCCAGGTAAAATTTGCAAATGTCTATTTAATTGGTAACCAGTATCTAGTTAGGGTTTTACTTGAGTTTGCTGGGAGGTTGGAATGGGCAGAATGAGCATGTGGCAGAAATGGTGTTCCAGCTATGTGAGCTGTGGCCATGAGGTTTGTTGGGGGGCATGTTTAGTTTTGCAAGAAGGAACCTACAGGGGAAAGGCATCTCCCACAAGAGTTGGAGATGCCTGCACCTGGCTCCTGTTTGCTTTTTAACTGGCATTTCAGGACAACAGTGACCTGGAGTGCTGCAGGCCAGAGCCACAAACAGAGACCTGGCACTTAACTTCCTTGACAAATGGGTGAGCAATAGTTGTCCCTAATGTTCAGCAGAACCTGAACTTAACTCCAAAATGATGAGTTTTACTTCTCTGTCTATATTTTAAATTTTTTTTATTAAAGGATTAATTTTTTGAGTTCTTTATTTGCTTTCTTGTTCTACAGCTTTTTTGATTCACTCCTATGTGTTCTCAGAAGCCATGAAGGTTGAAGCTATGGAGGTTGATGTTTTATCAAGAAGAGAAATTTCAAGTAATGGAATTAAAGTCTGAGTAATATGTCAGTTTTCATGGAAGTTCATAAAGAAATGTTTCCCATGGGAAGGACCACATACTGGAGCAAGGAAGGAGTGTGAGGAATTCCCCCTGGAGGAGGAAGGAGCAGCAGAGACAACCTGTGATGAACTGACCACAGTCCCATCTCCTCTCCTGCCTAGCTGCTGGAGGAGAGGAGAAAGAAAATTTGGGATTAAAGTAAGCCCAGGAAAAATGGGTCCATAGGTGGAAGGTGTTTTAAGATTTGTCTTTATTTCTCATTATCCTACTATTATTTGTTTGGTAATAAATTAAACTAATTGCCCCAAGTCAAGTCTGTCTTGCCCATGCTGGTAATTTCTGATCTCTCCCTGTCTTTCTCTTGACCTACGAGCCTTTTGTTGAATTTCCCTGTCCAGTTACAGAGCAGGGTGACAGAGTGGCTCAGTGGGCACCCAGCATCCAGCCAGTGTCAATCCACCAAAATGTGGAGGAAAAATCATCTTGAGGGAATGGAATTTTAAAAATTGGAGAAAACAGTACAGTGGATTTCACAGAATCTTAATTGTGTTGTCAGAATCCAATATTTTAATCCAAATGAACGCAAATCTATTTTCAGTCTCAGAAATCAGCAACCTTTCATCCTCTCCTTGCAAAAAATTTCATCTAATGAAATCAGGGATCTAGACCTTTCTTAAGGCAGTCATTCTAATTCCATATAGTAAAAACCTCATGCCACGAAGTGCAAAACAGCTAATGAAAGAAAATATGTATGCCAATGGATTAAATATGCTTTTACTGACCTCTGATTATTCTGCAATGGGCTATGAGGAGTGTAGGTTTCATGACAAAAATGCAGCTTGCAGGTAGCTGAGACAATAACTTAAAAAAGATTGGAAAGTAGAGTGCACAGAAATCAAAGTAATGTTTATAACCATTGAGTCTATAATATCTAGAATGATTTACAAATAAGTTCCATTATTTTACTCTTGGGTTTTGCACAGAAGAGATCTGTAAAATAAATGCCAATGAATTTGAGTAGCTGAACTTAACACTGATAGTACAGCTTTTCATTCCCAAACATTTCAGAAACTCAAGGATTTGTCTTATAGAAAATAAATTCACAGTAGTGAAGACTGCTCAAAAGTAGAGGAAAATTGACAAATACCTTATAAATTCATAAATTAATTTTGATATCAAAAGAATTACCCACTTAAACATGTTTCTTTTCTGCATGAAGTAACATCTGCAAATTGGAGTCAAAGCTTGGATTCTCACATTCCATGAATCTGAATTGCATTGCTTATTTATATAAAATGAAAGATCCCTGAGGTAGTGAACCTCTTCCCTTCTGGGATTTTGTTTGCTGTTTTTAATTTTATTATGTTCTTCATGGCTAACCAGCTGCCTTAGGATGACTCCAGAGGTGAGTAGAATAAATGCCAAATCAAATGGACTGACATTGTATTAGAGCAATAGAAAGGGAAATCTGAGACCACAGATGATGAACAAAATGATACATGAATACAATGGAAAGATTCATATCTCCAGAGAACAGATCTTTTAAAATGCAAGACCTGTCATAGAAGTACCTTTGAATCAAAAGTCAGCATTTGTAATTCTTGCAAGTGTCTTCTGCCCATGCTTCCCAGTGGGACTGAATTTTTTTGGATTATGCAGTCTACTGTTAGCCAAGAGATGCTCTGCATGCAAGTGCTGTTTGTTCCATTTGTACTGCATTGTCAGCAGTGGTAAAGCCATGAGTGTTGAAGAGGAACAGCTGGCCTAGAGCAGAAAGTTGGTCATCCTTTTTTATGTACTTCAGTTCTTGACAGAGTGCTTCCTGGGAATTTTTTACTGATCGTCTCAGTTCTCCTTATGGCAAGCCCAGAAGGCACTAACATTGTTCTCCTGTTCTTCTGCTCTCAGTTGAATAACAAATTGAAACAGATATGAATAGAAGGAAAGAATAAATGTTCTAAAATATTGGAATCTTTGCAAGTAGCTGATATGTCAGGTAAAGAGCAATTAAAATGCTTTAATTATGACATGCTAAGAAAACCAGTACTTTATGGAGTTAGGTTGCATATGAACATGTGTTCACCTTGAGGACAGTCCTACAGGTGTCAGTTTATTGGGGACTAATGTCTCAGGAAACCCAGAGTAGTATTTGTCTCTGCTTTTCCAGCCATTTGGGCAGTGAAGTCCTTACTTTGAGGGTAGGATGGAGGAGTGTATGTCCTCACTACATAATGAATTGTCTTTCCAAAGAAAACATAGTAATGTTTTCATTGTGTGCCTGCAATCCTGCTGGGATTGCCTTCCCATCCTTTGAAAGATGCTCTCTGCTTCACTCTATTAGCTGAAAGTCAGATGTCTTTCAGCTTCATTGAATCCAGGGTAGGTTGCAAAGGCTGACTGCTGAAAACCTCAGCTGTGCAGCCAGCAAATGCCCCACAGTGGCTGCTGGTTTAGTAGATTTCAGCTGCTGGTGAAAAATATGAGAACACCAGTGGCTTTTAACAACCCAGGGAATTATAGATCAAAACTAGAGCAGTTATCTAGAACAGCACTAAAAATGATGTGCTGAAATAAATATGAGCCGTTTGAGGTTCCAATGAACTTCATTATAATGCCACATGGAGTACAGCAGCTCTGGCATTGTTCAGTGGAAGCAGACTGTGGAAGTGTTACTGAGAACTCAGACCTGATACTCTTTTCTCTGATCCTATAAGATGAGGGGAAATTAATATTTCTTCCAAGATGCAGCCTTGGCAATACTTTCTATTTTCTCTAAACAAGCCAGCAAATAACCTAAACCCCTAAAGACCTCCCAAACCTCACCTAAAACTGGAATGAATTCCAATTTAAATCATTAAAACTTGTCTGTGTTGTGAAAATAATTTATCATTGCTCATGAGTGCTGGCATTTAATTCTCCCAGGCAGCTACCTTTTGGATTATACATGTGGATCCTATACTTGTGTGAATCCCACCATATTTGTACTTCCCTGTTTATTAGTTTTAACTCTAAAGAAAAGGACTGTTATGAATAGTATTACAATATAAATTAAAACCTTAGGAAATAGGGGTTTGTGGGGCTGATGAGAAAATGAAGAGTGAATATGGGCTCCACTGATTCTCATTTTTCCCTAATGGTATAGCAGTGCAAAGTCAGACAGCTTAGCTGAAATTGAATGGAAGAATCACACAGGCTGTTTAAGGCATTGTTTTTCAATCTGCTGGTTGCTTGATTTGCCCTGAACTCATTGGCCACCCTACATATCAGATACTCAGTCTTGCTCCTGATCTGTGAGTTTCTGACATCTTTATCCTGGAGGGTTTCTGTGGGTGACCAGCAGGAAGAAGAGAGGTCTAGAGATGGATTAGAAAGTTGGGCAGAATGGAGGATCTGCAGGTCAGGTTTCAGTTTCAGACAGAAGGGAAATACCTTCTGAAGGAGATATTTTCAGTGATATTGTCTGCTCTAATAACCCTATATTTAACTAAGACTTGTTTTGCTTATTACCTTTGACAATTGTGTCTGATTGTGTCTAATGTACCTCTAACATTACATGCTTTGTGATCCTGGAAAATGGCATAAAGGTAGGTGCTTTTCAGAAACATACCTATAACTTTAAAATTTATTTCCTCTATGGACTCATTTCTAGGATAACTTAATCTCAGGTCACTGCTACTTATCAGCAATCTGTCTTCCCATTCTCTCCTTTGCTGAAGTAATCAAATATGTCTGTAGGATATTGTCAGCTCCTTTCTGACACAGTTAATGATAGTTCATCATGTGAGTCTGCTGTGAGGCTTTGGAATTGTTACCTGCATTTCTCACTTTCTCTTCTTCTTTCCTCAGTTGGCTTTCCATTTCTCTATCTAAGGTCTAAACTCCAACATGTTTTTCACAATTTTTTTCAGTACATTTCAGAGAATGAAATTAAATTCCATCAAGAAAAGGATTAACAAGAAACTAGGTGATCAGTCCAGGCTAAGCAACTGCATATTTTTGTGCTGTTCTGGTAGAAAGGAGTTTTTTTCTTAGTAGTGCACTAAATTCCATGGGTTGGTAATAGCTATCCAGAATACCTGAACTAAGAGGCACCAGATCTTCACTATGCTAAAGGATATAAATAAAATAGTAACTGGTGAATAGAGATGTGTGAGTGGAATGAATGGCCAGAATTTAAATTCATCTGGTCTGGAAGACAGTTTTCTTTCCCTTGCAGAAGAGAAAGTTGGCCTGAATATTATGGCAGATGCAACAAAATTGCCGATACACTGCCCCATTTGGCAAAATTCTAAGTAGTGCATTGCCTGTGAGTCATTTCCATACTGTTTGTGCCAGTGCACAGCAGTGTATGCAAACGGGGTTTCCAGTACAGTGCAAACTGATGCAGACTGGTTCTGTAGGTTGGAATAAAATCTGAGCATGTGCAATCCACTGACAGATCATAACACTAACAGGCCAGATGTCTATCTAATAATAGACATCACAAACCACCACAATGGTGGAGATAAGGAGAAAAGGTAACTACCCAGTAAGGAAAGATGGGGCAAGATTTACAAGAGCGTGTAATGACAGGACAAGGAGGAATGACTTCAAATTGAAAGAGAGTAAGTTTAGATTAGATATTGGAAAAAAAATATTTTCTGACAAGGTGATGAGGCACTGGAATTGGTTGCCTAGGGAAGTTGTGAATGCCCCATCCCTAGAGGTGTTCAAGGTCGGGTTGGATGGGGTTCTGAGCAACCTGGCCTAGTAGAAGATGTCCCTGCCCATGGCAGTGGTGTTGTAACTCGATGATCTTCAAGATTCCCTTCCAACCAATTCATTCTATGATTCTGTGATTCTATGATACTGTATGTGACTGAATAGATTTCCTGATGGCATGCTTATAAAACACGTTAGAACCTTACTCTGTTGCCTATCCTAAGTGATTTTTTTTTATTTCAGTAACAATGCCCTTAGAGGGAGCCTGGGAGAATAAGCTGCTTTATCTTGTTTTTACTTTTGCCATTCAGCATAACTATTTTTTCACAGGAAGATATGGGCACTTAAACCATAGTTAACCAACTGATTCAGAAACTGTTCAGAATCAGTTCCACACCTATTTTCACCTCTGTCTTGAGTTCTGGCTTTCTGAGGACATGAGACTATTCAAGGGCACAGATCCAAGTGAAGTGCAGCACTGTTAACTCTCTTTCTAGCATGATTTTAGCCCATGCCAGGTAATACTTTTTCAGACTTCCAGGACGTAGTCTGGAGAGCAGTACAGGCCATGCAGCGTTTCCATTTTGGATGAGGTCATCCTGTTTGGTGGAAAGAAAATGCAGGTGCAGGGTTGTGACTTTGTTACATGTATCTATGACAGTAGTCTCTACTGCAGGCAGCAGAGATATGAATCCATTCATTAGAAGAGAACTGACCACAAACCAATGTTGTAAACTCCTAATTTTACACAGAGGGGCTGAGCCAGTCTTAGCTCCAGTGCTTCCTGGAGAAGAGAGAATCCTTGTGTGCACAGCTCTGCAATAGGACTCAGATGCAGCCTGACAAAGCAGGTGTAAGTGAGGTTTACTCACCTATTGAGCAGTAGGTCTTGGCTATTGGCTATTTCAGCTGCCACCAGCTGGGAGGATTGTGGGGCTCACTGTCTTTGCAAGCCTGTTCTGCACCATGCAGCACAGACACAAGGTAAGGCAGTGCTGGTTTAGTTCAGTCAAGCTGTATCCCTACCAACATGGAGAAAATTGGCTTAACCCTTCTGCGCCAGCAGTCAAATACAGTAAAGTGCTATTCACTGTCATTAACTAGCAGGCAGAAGAATTGCAGATCAGCCTGTCACTAGGAGCATGACCGTGTTCAGAGCTCAGTGGAACTGGAAGCCATCAATTTGACAACAGGCCAGCAAAGGGAAAGGAAAGAAACATAACCTGAAGTTGAGAAAGAAACAACTAGAGTGTGAAGAAGCAGTAACAATGTTGTGGAGGGGAAAAAAAAAAGACACCAGAGACTTTTCCATCATAGTCATATTTCTTGCCCCCATTCTGCTTGCTAAAGTATGCATGATAAAGTATTGCTTTGTAATGATTGTTACTTACTCCTAATTGAAATCTATAATCCCGTTGCAAATGCATCCAGACACATTTAATCAAACCATATCCTGTTGAGCAAATTGAGGTTCAGAGCTCATTTCTAAACAAATAACACATAGTGTCAGAGTCCAGGCATGGAATTAGGCGTCTTGTAGCAAATGCTGCCAGGTCCTTCAGGTTAGCTGAGAAACTGGGTTGCTGCTATTTGCAATTTCTAAAGCATAGCAGGACAGCTCATTTTCCAGCCTGCCTTGGATTTCCAGTTAGGCTTCCTCATGGGGATATTTTGTCTTCTACAATATTCTACTGATGGAGAGAGAGAAAAGCTTAAATATGCTTTCTCTATGACTTTTTGAGAACTGGCGGGCTTTTTAATAAAAATTGACAGCAAAGTTGCTCAACTAGAACATCTCATTCTGCTGGCCATTATTTTTCAGACCTGAAATTGAACTGGAAATAAATCTCTTTTTTAAGTATTCTCATAAATGGGCAGAATAGCAGCTCCAGTTTTCTTTCCCGTGCTAAGTTCCACCATTCCACCTTTTGGTGTAAGATCTGACTTTGACCATTACAGAAGGAAGACCTTTACAAATTTCAAGGTCCAAAATTGCCTTCGACTTGCTTGACTACTCTTTCACCTTTTCCTGCTACGTACTCCCCCAGAAACCAACACCTCCACCTCCACACAAATTGAATATTCCTGCCTGCAAGTTACTACTCTATAATCCTTATTTTCACAGTGTCGTAATGCCAGACTCTAGGTGGCAGCATCTGTGAGTGAATATGAGATGTTTTTCTAAACTGTTTATTTCAAACATTGATAATCATTGTAGAATAGTCTTCCTTAAAGCACTTTTTTTTTCTTCCTGCTCTTTATTTTCATCCTATAAGACTTAGTAATGTACTTAATGTACAGGTGTTGAAAGAATTCAAATCAGCATGTTGACAGAGCTTCCATGATAATTCAGTGCTTTGCTGTATCTTGAGCCACAGATGGAGAGCAGCACGGGGTGCTGAGCCATTACAGTCTGAAACAGAAAAGACAATGTTTGGGTAGAAAATATGCGGTTTTGCTGCTGCCATAGAAGGTAAGGTGTGCCTCTGTGTCTTGGCTTTTCATCAGCTGCTTATGCTGTAACAGTTGATGCCTTATCAGGGTTATAAAAGCCCAGGCTGGGAGCATAGCTCTTTAAATATTTTTCATCACAAAAACCAATATTCAAGCTGGGTAAAACAATGTGCAGAGGGACAGCATTTATTCTAACAAGCATAGGTATGGTGGATATTACTGCAGTCTAATGATGATCTGAGATACACAAAGCAACAAGCAACCAAGCTAGGGTCTGAGCTTAGCACAAACATACCTACAGCATAATTCAGGCAAGGAGCTTATCTGCATCTCCTGGACCAATGGGCATGGATGGAGGTTAAAACAATTAAAACTTATTGATATGCCGAGGACTGTGACATCTATCTCAGACTGTTAGACTAGTAAAACTTTAAATGGAATAAAAATACCTTCTTAGCTTCATTTATATGTTATGTTCCCTTTTTCCTCACAAAAGGAGTTTGAATATAATAGCATCTCTTTTAATCCAGCAGCTACAGCTCTAATTATAGCCCCATTGCCATAGGACAAGTACATGGACAAGCCTGTGCCCTGATACAATGAGCTTGGCCACTGTCACTACCTGGGCAAATCTCTTTTCAGCTGTTTCCAGTGATACTTTGTAGAGATTAAATCAGTTCTTTACATCATTTGTACAGGTACTGCCTGAGGCCTGAACAATTGGATCCCCCAGTGCAATGAGCACAGTCCCAAAATAGTTTTATTTTGTAACGATCTGGTAATACAATACGACACAGCACTATTGTTACTCAGGGAAAAAAAAACCGAAGATGAGTAGCTAGGTCACCAGTCCAAGCCCTTACCTATGTTTGTAAATGCACATAAAGACACATATTTAAAACAGAGGATTAAATTTGCTTTCTATGTGTTCCAGAATAGGCACTGAGAAGGGGCTGAGCTTGATATGTAAGCAAAATCAATCTTTGTTTGCCCTCAGCTAACACTCCTGCTCACCTGTCTCCAAATCTATGTAAATAGAAAGTTACTCTCTATAACCTACAAAAGAAAGTAACAGCTGCTGAAATTCATATTTATCCTTAAAAATTTCATTTGTCTCAGGAGGTAGCTATACTTCTCATTAATATCGAACAGACAAGGTCTTGAAAATAATGGTGCAGATACTTTTTTCCAGCTCTTAAGATGTGTTTAGAATTTTGATTGTGATATTCTTGCTTCTATGATTAGCACGTGGCTGGGTATGCATACATTTGCAGAGTAGAATCCTCAGAATTCCTGTGCAGTCAGAACAACAGAATATACCAGAATTACTTTTGCTTTTGTAATTCCTTTATGTATGTTCATAGTGCTGTAGACTACTGCTGTATAGTTACACAGTTCCTAGCTAACTCCAGTACTTTTCCTCCCGTGATAGGCAGAAAGACCAAATACATCCTCCAGATGCTCCAAGCCCTTGGGGGTCCAAGACTAAGTTCTCTGGGAAGCAAGGATGAACTACTCTCTCCGGACACTTTCTTATAAGTAAAGTACAGCTACTACCAAGGAGGGCAGGGGAGGTGTCCACAAAAGGATTTAACCAGAAGGAGGAATTCCTTCATCACCTATACTTCTAATTGTGAATACTTGTCAATTATGCTAATTTGATAAACTTATTAAACTGTATTCACCTTATGTGAGCTGGGTATTTTTCCATATCTACCCCTGGAGGTCTCCATTAAAGACCAGCCTTCATATTACCTCCTATACTGATATTGTCTCAAAAGTGTATTGTTTTATTCCTAGGTCTTTAAGGCATCACAACATACCTACATTTGCCTCAGTCTTATTCTCTAGAAAACAAGAAAACCATCTGAAAAACTTTTCAATATCATCTAGCTGAATGCTGCTCTGTCATGTTTTCTTTGTCTGTAATAATTTCATTGTAATAATTAGTGATATGATCAGTGATACTGTGCAGTTCTGTAGGATTCGTTTTATGCAGTGCACGTATATTATGCTTTCCTTTGAATATATACAGTATTGAATATAAGGATGTTAAGAACTTTGTATATGCATATATTTAAATAATAATGAAAATATGTTAAATGGGGAGAGTCAAGAAAATAGTGCCATACAAAACAACAGTCATTTAATATACAAGCTCCTGTACTTTACTCAAAATATGGCTCTGAAGTTCTAAAGATTGTAATGCAGAATGTGAAAGAGGATTTTGAGTAATGCCTGATGCAGAAGGCAAAACAGTGGTCTGAATTCTGACTTGATTAATAAATGCTCTGCTCATAAAGCAGAAGCAACATGGGTATAAACTGGGTCAGCTTTGTGGAAAGTAGTCTCAAGAAGCAAACCAAATATGAGCTGTCACTGCTATACTGTTAGGATTATTCCCATAACCATTGATGCCATAACCATTCTTATTTATGTGAGAGCCTTTCAGAGAGACTCCCTGTTTCACTTACACTGATTTGCTCATACCTAGACAGGAAGGTGTGGTGGGTTTCAATCAGGTCCTGGTATGGATGCACTAATCTTTATGGTCATATTTAGATGCTGGTCTCTCTCTTGCTCTTAGTGAACTAAACTGAAAAACAGAATTTGAGCCTCCCTCAAGTTATGAAAATTAAATTCTGGTTCTTACTGCAGAGAGCCTAAGGCATAAGCATCTCCCTGAGAAAGAAGGGGTTTATTACAAAAATCTCCTAAACAGGCATGTTCAGGCTAGCATTGTTCAGTCATCCACAATTTGTTTATGGAAGATTATCCATGCAGCCAGAAGCAATAGAAAAGTTATGTTTATGTTCTCTCAAATATAAGCTATGTCATGTGTGCTAGATTACAATCATAAAGCTGTTGGTTTGGTGCTTTGCTTTAGCATATAGCAAACATAAACACATAGATACTGTGATGCTGAGTGTAAATGAAATTATAAAATTAAAAAATTATGTAGAATAATTATGTAAGATTTGTTTATTTCCTCAAAAGACACTGAAAACAAATTCAGTTCATTCTAATCACTACACATGGTTCTAAGGCTTTCCAGTTGTTGCAGATCTTGACAGAAAACTTTGGAGCAGATATATATGTGAACATGTGTGTAATGCAACAGATACTCGAGAAAACAGTATCATACAAAACAAGAACATGTAGGCTTTTCATTGTTGAAATAATTCTAACAAGGTAAGGGTATTTGTTTCTGTATGTTGGAAAATGGGGGGGGTGGGGTGGGATAAAGGGCAAAGGTCCTTTACAAAGGACCTTGTAACTTTGTCCTCCTCAATTTTGGTACTTAGCCTGAGTGAATGTATGCCTACGCTGCAAGTCTATGGTTAGCACAAGGAATCCTTACTCATGGTACCATGCAAAGCACACGAATCTACCATTACACTGTTGGCTATTTAAGGCGAGTAAAAATGGAAACACTTTACATGTTCAAACAAATGTGTTGCTTTCAACAAAAACCTAGTGCAATAGGAACCTCAGAAAAAAAAACATGCCAGCCCAGTCATGACAAAAATTTCCTCATGGGAGAATTTCAGAGTTCTTTTGCTATCCATCACCAACCTCCTTGCCAGTGGAGCTCTGAAAGTTCTTTCTTGTGGCTCTAGCCTTAGGCAATAACTGTAGTTTGATCTAAGACAGGACTAATATTTCAACCAAAAATAATCAGTATTCCTAAAAAAGAAAAAAAGATTACACGTAAGTCTTTACTTAACTGTAAAAGAGATCTCCAAAGTGTCATTTCATTATTTCTCTTTCTCACAACAGTAACCAAAGCCCTAACACCAAATTCTACACATCATGTGAGTATCACAAAAGACAGGTGGACTTTATCTATACTGAAAACTGGCCAAAAGAATACTTTTTTTTTGAACTCACAATTCCCTCTGACAGCCCCTTTCCAGAATTATCCTCCCTGGAGTTCTGAGCTAATTCTTCTCCTCAACAAACCTAACATTAGAGTGCCCTAAGCCTAGGAATCCCTCTCCATTCAGATAAACAATTAGATAAATACCAGTTCTTACGTAGCAGTGGAGGATACATTGCAGCCTGACTATAACTTCATTTCAGATTTCTCTTTGTCTCTAAACCTCCTCTGGCATGAACATTAATGCTTGACTGATGCATAAACTAAAAACAGTGTTCCATGCAAAGATTCTTCCAAGGAGAATATTAGAGTCTGCCCATGGGTTTCTTTATCAGCTGCTGTCCAGATGGGATCAAACTTAGCTGTGGACTTTCAGTCAAAAGTAACCTTAACCCAAACCCTGGAATGAACCTCATAAAAAAAATGCCAGTGAAGATGAAAAATTCCTAAGGAAACAATTATTTTTGCACCACTCACTTCCTTTTACAACTCTAATGATTGAGAGAAAAAGCCTAGAGCTATAGCTTGAGTGGTAGAAGCAGAAGAAGGGCTGTCTGGTAAAAAAAACCCAAAAAACAACCCTGTAGGCTTGATCTCCCCCTAGAGTAAATCCTTTTCTGGATAAAACAAAGAAGGAAAGTACCTAGACTTATTTTATATTTCAGATTATATTTAGGAATAAAATTGCAATAAACTGTGGGATAGCTGTTTTTAGGACACTGAAAAATCTTTTAAGATAAGGAACAGCTGAGACTTGAATTTTCCTCTCAGGAATCTGGAGCCTCTGTTAGAAGCAGGAACTGGGGCTGGAGCAGTCACCTTATCACTTGGGATCCACTTGAAGGAGAGCTTCAAAGAGGCTCCCACAAGAAAGATACAGGCTGAAGAAAGAAACCTACACCTCTCTGGGCAGCCCCTTTGCAATGCCATCCCACTTCCAGCTGTAGGTCTCTTTCCTGACCCTAATTCTCTTCCTTAGCTGAGCCTTCTCCTTGGCTGAACCCTAGCTCAATGCCCAGTGCCACAGCAGGGATGAGCACATTTGGAGGGAAAAATTCTTTTGACAGCTTTGTTTTTCAGCCCCTTTGCAGCCTCTAAGCACTGCTGTAGATTTTGTCCCTTTTCTAACCCTTAATACTGGTCCTGGCCTTAGCTGAGCCTTAGTTTGAGACCCAGTGTCCTGGCCCAGATGAACATATTCTCAAGGCACAATTATTTTTACAGCTTTGCCCTCACTTTTTCAGCCTGTTTGCATCTGCACTCCAATGGGAGGTCTAGATTTTCTCTTTCATCTAATTCTATAGGAATCATAATCCAAATCCTAGGCACATCCATATTCCCAGACAAGACCAAGCTGAGGAAAATTTCAGGGAATTTACTAATTCTTCTACCACCCATCCCTGCCCTCCACCACCTTTGTTTTAGCTTTGCCTTTGTAGCACTATTTCAATCAGAGTTTTATGCTTTCTCTCTTTCTTAGACCTAATCCCTACCCATTGCAGGTGCTGCTATCAGCTTTCTCACAAAAACCTTAAAAGCTTACCGCATTCTGACCTTTGTGCCACTGTTTCCACTGCCAGAGTTGAGTATTTCCATACGAGAATTGCTGCAGCAGTCCATCCTTCTTGGTTTGCTGGAGCTTTTCCAGAGCCCTCAAGGCTGTGCCACTGGGGTTTCCCTTCCTCTCTTTCCTTATGTAGAGAGACACTGCCTTGCCTCATGGGTGCTAATATTTGAAGACCATTTTGTCCATCCAGTCCCAGCTCTTTGAAATGTAGGATCTTTTTCTTGTCAATGAAACTTCGAGTTTTCTTTTTGTCTTAACTATGGCCATAACCCTACGAACAGAGGGAGTTTGTAGGCAAGGAAATTCAAACTTTATCCAGAAAAAATTTCCTCAGACGTATTTTTGCAATTCACACTTTTATTTTTCAGCCCCTTGAACCTAGAACTCTGTATGTTGTATTTTTTTTAATGTGTACCACCTTGTTAATCCACCCTACCAACTAGCCACAACTAGTGTGTGAACTCTGTGCCAGTGTGCAGTGTCTCGAAGTGTAGATTTTACATGCATTCATATTTCTTTCTCCATCTTCATCACAGATCATCCTACTGTATTACCTTTTGGTATTTTTTTTTCTTTGAAGCTCTTACTTCCATTTTAAAAGTTACTTCTGTTGCACTATGACAATATTGTATGTTGTTAACAAAACTGACTGATAAAGGAACATTTGAGGGAGAAACAAAGGTTTCTGTTTAGGTTTGTCATGTTTGCTCTTCAGGCAAAACTGTCTTTGAATTCCACAATGGGCTGCAGTCTATCAGAAAAACAATAATTCACATGGGAGTTTTGGGAGCCCTTGACAGCTCCAGCTAGCTCCTTAAATCAGTCGGTTTTGAGGCCATTGTGTTGCAGCACTTGGTTATAAAGATCATCTTTGTATTGAGTCAAGTGATACTGCTTCTTGAATAATATTAACACTACTTGCTGCATTGATATATGGATAGAGAAGTATGCAAAATATTTTTTCTTTCAATAAAAATGAAGTTCATGCTAGTTTTATCATCTGAGTAGTTTTCTATTGCTATTACTAGCACTTTTCATTTAACTCTCAGCAAGTTACATGCACATCCATAGGAAAATCCAGTCTTGTAGGACTGTCTCTACAGAACCAAATTAAATATTCATGAATTTGAATTTATAATATTTTCAATTTGACTTGAGGGGAGGAGCTTTTGATGCAGTAAATAACCACACAGATATTTTTTTCTTCTGAATTACATAGAGATAATGGCATATAAATCTGTCTTCTCTGAGTAGGCCCCTATTGATAGTATTTGGATTTTTTTTTGCTACATAATTAGCTAGAGTATCATATTTTATTTAAATGGTTTGACTACTTTCAAGCTTGTAAGACAACTGTGGGTTGGACTGTGTCTGTTGGCAGTGATAGATGGCATATTTGAAGAATTTTTCCTTTTAACCATTAGATAAAGTCATTGGCAGGAAGAAAATTCTGTTAAGATCACTGAAGGGAAGGTATTGTTTCATTTATGTTTTAGCTTCTTTTGTTCAAAACTCAAGAGAATATCAGTAATTAAAATAAAGAATATTTCACCTTTTCCTGCAGCTCTTCCTTATCTCTTCCCTATCTCTTCAGATTCCTTCAAAATGCAGTCTTGCTGTCTGAAAGTGCAGCATTCAGCTGCCATAGACATAAGGAAGCCAGCATTTCAGCAATTGTGAGGTGACTTATTAATCAGTTGTCACTTCACTCATGCCTATGCTTGCATAACTTGTTCAGATGCCTGCATATTTTCATGCATGTTGTTCCCCCAGATGGTATAGGTTTCCTGGCAGAGGTGATTATTTTGAGCAAGAAGGTGGTTTTTTTCTGAATTATGTAGATTCTTGCAAGAACTATACACTGTTCAATTTCTTGGCTATGATGAGACAGTGTTCATTTTTCTTTATGGACAGCTGCAGGAAAATATGGAAAAAAATTTTAATAATTAGCTGAAGAAATCTAGCTCAAAGAATACAAGAGAAGCCTGGACTTTTGTTACTGGAAATTGGGAATTTTTCCTTGATGTTACATCTTGAAATCATCTTAGCTAATGATTCTCCACTGAAAATAAAATCTAACAACAGAAGACCTGTATATCTATGCCCCTTATTGTCTCAAAGATTATTTATAAGATGGATTGAGCACTTGAGAAACAGATAATCTGAAGCTTTCATCAAGAGAATATTTGCTGTGTTACTTTCAGAATTAGTTGTGACTTCATCAGAAAATAGATATAACTCAGAGAAAACTTGCTATATATTAAGTCATTGTTCAGGGAAGCAAATTACAACTGTGTATTGTTTCCTGTCGTAAATTGTTTCAACATTGTAATGAAAGTTCTGTATCATCATGGTACATTCATTCACTTGATAGCAAAGATTTTAAACTGTGAATTTCGTGCAGTGCCTGGATATGAAAACTTAGGCTGCTTTTGATTAGCAGTTGTTTCACTCAGGAAAAATTGCTTTTTTATTTAAACTTATTGGAGAATATTAATGAAATGCTTTTTACACACATTGCTATTATAATTTTAAGTAAATTGGCAAAAGAGGATTAGCCTTCTCTACATTTTACTTTGATCCTCAGCTTTTCCCAAAGATCAGTACAACTTCATACATTTGAATTATTTATATTCTGTCTTTCTGGTAATACAAAGTTATTAGTTATCAAAATTGATGTAAATTCTTAATTTCTATAAGAATATGGAAAACTATAATTGCACTAATTATGTTCATATAGCAACGTATACTGTGCTATTCATTTCTCATGGTGTGAAATATTAATTGGATCATATTTGTGGAAGTTCATATATATGATGACTCCAATTCTTTAAAAATTTCAGAAAATAGATCACAGAATATTCTGAGCTGAAAAGGACCCATTAGACTCATCAAAATCCAACCCATGGCCCTGCACAGAGCTGTCCCCAAGAGTCACACCATGTGCCTGAGAGCATTGTCCAAACACTTGAACTCTGTCAGGCTGGTGCTGTGACCACTGGGGAGCTGTTCCAGTGCCCAAACACCCTCAGGGAAGAACCTTTTCCTGATATCCAACCTAAACCTCTCCTAGCACAGCTTCAGGCCATTCCCTGGGCTCCTTTCACTGGTTATCAGAGAGAAGAGATCAGTGCTTGCCCCTCCTCTTCCCCTCAGGAGGAATTTGTAACTGCAGTGAGGTCTCCCCTCAGTCTCCTTTTCTCCAGGCTGAGCAGACCAAGTGCCCTCAGCTGTTCCTCGTACGACTTCTCCTCAAAGCCCTTCACAAGCTCTGCAGCCCCAGCACAATTGGTTTTGCAGCTATATCACAACCCTGTCTCATTCACTTTTAGATTTTGCCCTTGGGGCTTCTCTATTGTTAATCTTATCTTCTACAGTTCTCCATCTGACTGAGTATTTCTGAATCTGTTTTTAATTGGATTTCCCCAGCTATATTAGGTAGGTTTTTTTTTTTTTTTTTTTTTTTTTTTTTGGAAGATGAAACTAATTTTGCTTCTTTTGATTTTGCCACAGATTTTTAATCTTTCCAGATCTCTTTGTGTCATATCATCTAACTCATTGCTTTTTGCAGCTCCATTCAACAGGACTATTTCCAAATGAGGTTGTTCTCTCTAGCTACTCAACCATCCCTGAAGAGCTGACTGGAACCAGCACTAACTGATGTCCAAAGCCAGTTAGTAAGCCACTACCTTGCACTCCTACTTAGCACTTAATTAGTTAACCCACATAATAACTAGTTCGAATAATTCCTCAAAGCAGCCTTTTTTACCCATATTCTATCTTAATTTTTAGTCTACGACCACAAGTGATGATGAAATTGCTGGTACTAAAATGTATTTTGTGTCTGGAATATCCATAATGTGTTTCTAGTCATTAATGGATGATTAAAATATAAATGAGGAGGAAATATTCTGATTTGCATAATAACATGCATGACTGCTTGTTGATTTTTGCATATCAGTAAATGGTAATAGTTTTTATTTATTTATTATTTAAATTTTTTTCCTGACATTTAAATGAGACAAAGCTTGAATTCCAAATAATGCTTATGCTCTTCTGCTGAAACACAATATAAAGAACTTATTGGAGAGAAGAAAAATGTGGAAGATTTGTTTGATTGAATAATTAATTTTTTCATCTGATTAATATTAATTACTTATGTAATTTTAAACGGCTACATAGAAAGAGGTGAATAAAATCAAGTGAGATTTGAAATAATAAAAGGTGTCTGTCCTGTAAAGTCAAATTTTATTTAATCTGTTAGTGTACCAACTGTTTAATGATTGTATTCTGCACCTTTGGAGTTATTAATTTTATCCTAAAGCAGTATAGGCTTGTTTTCATGTGTAAGCTCTTCAAATCTGAAATATGTCACTTGGACCTAGCATTCTTCAGTTTAATTCCTACACTGAAATGAAAAGCCACAAAATGTCCAATTGTGCTATATAGTAATGTGAAAATATCAGATGCTAGTAATTTCTTTTGTTTTGTTGTGTTTCCTTCTTGTCTTCAAAGGTTTAGGTTCTGACCTGCTGCAAGGCTGTGTGATGCCTTGTCATGCAGACAGTGATTGTAGTGATGGGTTGCAATTACATTGAGCTAGACTGCCTATATTAACTTTTTGTTATTATCTGCCTGTGGAGTGTATTCATTAACTGTGCACTGGAAACATCCTGAATGACAGAAGCATCTTCTGCTGCTTGATTTGTGCCCATGTATTTGTGTATGTGTAGAATGCTGGAATAGCAGGTGGTCAAATGTGAAATTCACCTCAGAGAAACAATGTACTGTCAGAAACATCAGTTTCTACAAAATCTTTTAATTGCAAAGAAACCGTCAAAACATCCATAGTAACCACAGTCAGGGTGGCTGACCAAGTGAAAAAGTCTGCTGTGAGCTCTGTTACTATGGATATCTATAAAATGCATGCAGGAGTTTCTAGTTAAGTTTAATTTCTTTTAAATTGGAGACCTTTGCCATGTGCTTATAGCCAAAGTGAAGAGACAGATCTTTGCTTGCTGCATCTGTCTCCTTCATCAGTTGCACAAAGACAACAAAAAAACACTGAAAAGGGAGAGAGGCATTCTCAATTAGGACGTGTTATGGAAATATGGAAGGGAATATGAAAATAATCAAGGGTGTGTAACAGGCAGAAACAGCATGAAGTAAAAAATTAATAGCTGTATGGCATTGCTGGGAGATTGAGACTTGTCCCCAAGTAGAGTACAAGTATAGCCTTCTCACCTATATGGTACCACACCTTAGAATATTTCTTCAGTTCATAGCGTATATGGAGGAGCAAACTGGTCTACTTCTGATGGCAAGTGCCTTATGAACACTGGAGAATCTGTCCTTTGAGAACTGAATTTACTTACAATTCCTCCTAGCACCTGCTGCCTGCTGCAAATAGCCTTACGTGTGTCTCTCAACTCTGCAGGTTGTGGAGAGTCTCACAATTTTTTTAAGGTACACAGACTTTTTTTTCTGTTATGAGGTGACTGGAAAATAGTGAATGTATTACTGATTTATATTTTCTCATCTCTGAGTTCAATGTGTGAAACACTAATGCATTAACAATATTTATGGATGCTATAAAGAAGATGAATTCACTTGTAATGACCACTGATGAGCTGTTTTTCCTTATTGCTTCATTTTTTTTCATAAGAAGATTTAAGTACCTAGCACTTCATATTCCATGGAGAAAATACAAGGATTTTATTCCCTTCTTACATTTTCCAGTGTTGACATGGAAGAAAGCTGATGGCATCCTGCGCTGCAGGAGGCTGAAGATTGCCAGCAGGTCAAGGGAGGTGATCCTTCCCTTCTTTGAGCACTAGTGAGGCTACATCTATAGTACTGTGTCCAGTTCTGACCTTGCCCCTAGAAGAGAGACATGGGCAAGCTGGAGAGTCCAGTGACGGGCTACAAAGATGATTGGGTGTGACATGAAATAAGGAATTGCCACTAGATGTGACAAGTCTTGCAGATCCTATTAATTTAGCTAATGTTATCACAACTATTCATTTATCCTGTGTCCTCTCATTAATTTTGACTCTTGGTTACTTTCATCCATTTCAGCAACTAAGGAATGAAAGGTAAAAAATGCTGACAACAGTTCACTGGCTTTCTATCAAAAATAGAATTGGTCATCCACTGTGTACAGCTGATAGAAGTAGAACTCCTCTATGAAGATTTACCCGTTGCTTCTTTTCCTTAGCAAATCCTGCCCAGAACATTACACTAGTCAGTAACCAGAATAGCTTTATTATCATTCATGTGCTGAAAGCTTTGCAAAGCAAAAAGGATGCCCAAGTATAGAGGTAGCTCACAATAAGGACACACATAGTGGCCGAAGTGAAGGACCAGCTGGCTGGAGTCCTGTTTCTGCTATCCAGTAGTGTATGACAATACAGAAGAGAGCCAACTGTCTGTGGCTCCCTTGCTAATCTGCCCTGAGAAGCTTGAAAAGGCATATAATTTGGTGAAGATTACTGGCATATGTAAAGCTAACTCTGAAGGGTGCTACCTATTGTGTTTAAATAAAAAAATCCATTCAATTCAGACAGAAAGAAGATACTCCTAGAGACTTCAGGTTTGCAAGTGTAGAGATATGGGTTCTGACAACCCAAATTCCTCTTCAGGCTCATTGAACAGTGGCTTATATCCACTCATCTCTGAAGGATCTACCAGCAAGAAACACAATGCTGGGCAGGAGAATTTCAGTGTTTCAATTACACCACCAGAATCCGTGCTAATGAAAAAGTTCTAATGCTTGCCATCAGCTTTCAGGAACCATAAAAAGACATAAACCCCAAAGTCAACAAAGGAGAAAACCAGTCATGGACAAAGTGCATGATAGAATCATATTAACTCAGAATAAATACATGCCACACTTGCTAGAAGATAATTTCTCTTGGGGAGAGAAACATACAAAAAAGTTTACTTCTGAGGGAAAGAAAGAAAGATAATACCATCTTCAGCAATCTGTGTTTGTGATTTGTGGGTTGCTGGAGGCAAAACACAATATTTTCAAGGAAAGACACACGATCGTGACAATTTTATGATAAAAAATGGAGTAAAGCGAAACAGAACAAACAGTAAATCTGATTTTATTCCAAAATCTAAATCTCAGGCTCTGTTTCTGTCACCAGTGCTAATAATTTGGTGGTCCTTGTTGAAGAAAGGTCATTGTTGTGGTTTCACTTACAGAACAAAAAATATTGAGCAAACCTAAGGAGAACAGAGATGGAAAGAAAGAAGGGGTTTTTTGCCTTTCCCTCGTTGTCCTGATCTTCAGTCAGGAAAGAGTGTAAAGCTCAGATATGGAAAAGAAACTTAGTATTTTTTGACTTCTGGACATGCAAGTGTTTCAGGGCTTTCAGCCGCTAGTTTGAAAACAGAAGCACAGAGAAGGATCCACAGTGGCTTATCCCATCTGAGGAGCTGTTGTGCTGGATTACTATTTTCAAACTTCAGTGAACTGCTTAGAGTCTGTATTGCTGTCTCACAGCTGTGCAGCCAAATGAACAGCATCAACCTGAGAAAGGGTACCCGTGTGATGAAGCTGTGATTTGCACATATGATTGCTTGTTGCATTCAATGAAACATCACTTAGCAAATGGGAATTCCGTGTTCCTCCTAACTGTGAGTACCATTTCATGAACACAAATTAGATCCTACCAACGCTGTTCTTGGTTAATTCTTCATATTTTACCTTCTTTTATTTCCCACAGGAAATAAACTGTGGTTTTATACAATTAATAATTTGTGATTGCCATTCACTTTCTTCAGGTATCTCAGACTTTGTTTTGTCAGGTTGAAACAGAGAGTGAGAAAGTACTAAAGATGTTTTACACTTATATGTAGTGCCCTGCAGTAGCTTTCACTTGTTAGTTAATGCTATGAATAGTGTTAAAAAAGTGTTAATGGTTTCAAACAGTCATATGAGTTTCAAACACTCATAGAATAGTTAATTACCTTACTTATAAAACCTTGCTAGTGTTTGGTGTAATAATAAATCACTGTATTCTTATATTTCTACTATTTTTGAAATTTATAGTTATTTTATGAATCAGTCCATGTTATCTGTGTCCCAAGTACAGAAATAGCAAGGGAAATTGTAGATCCACTAAGTGATACCAAGAGACTGATTTGTAGTAGATCCTTATATCAAAAATTTAATTTTTTTGGAGATTCACACTTCCAAATGAGTTTTTAACATTTCCATAAAGTTTCAATGACTTATTTTTCCCTATCAGCTGCTATTCATCTGCTGCTACAGAAAAGAAGTAATGTACTGAGAATATAAAGGGAGATACTAAATTGTTGGTCCATAAGGAGAACTAAAGTTACTGAATACTGGCAATGCTGCTGCTTGCTTGGTTACCCTCTAGTAAACTTTTCAATAATTACAGTTTCTAGAAAGGCATTAGAGAAAGAAACCATACATCTTGCAAGCTGTTGGAAAGAGAACTGAGAAGACAACATGTGCCTGGAATGCTGGCTGCTTGCTGTTGTAGAATATATATAAGTCTTAATAAAGAGGCAATGGGCCATAAGAAAAAAGAATCTTCTTATATATTACTTAACAAATAATGCCAGAAAAACAGTAGCAATATCCAGTTGTCTGATATTCTTGCTTAGGAAGACACTGATAAACTGCTGGACACTACAATTCAGAGGGGAAAAAACATCACACAGGTTCAGGCTGAACCACAGATACAAATATTTTTGTGTAAAAGCAATGGATGAAAGAGTTGAGTGTGTATATAGAGTTCCCTGTGATGAAGATTTTAAAAAATTGAGATAATGTCTTTTAAATACTTTGATGACACAAAGAAAGCAAATAAGTGGAACAACATTGTTAGAAATGCTGTATGAACACAGGAGAGAGCAATTTGATGAATTCTGAGACAAAAACTGCAGATCAAAAAATGTTCAAAAATATGCACAGCTAAGAATTTTTATATTCCTATATGATATCAGAGAAAGAAATCCCTAATCAAAGGCTGAATCTCTTGTGGATTATGTGAATCCAGTTTTCTAGGGAGATTTATGAGAGGAGCATCATTATCTCTATAGAGATATCTCCTATTGAATTTCAGTGAGAGCACTGAAGTAAAACAGCCATCAGTTTGGAACAAGTGTATCAAGCTAAAGGAAGACAAGAAATAGGACAAAGATTGAATAATGGAGAAAATAACCCTCATAGGCTAGCATGCTGGAAAGAGCATCAAAAATTCAGGAAGAAAAAGCACTGTGCTTTGGGCTGTAGCACAGATGGAAGAGGGAAAAAAATCCAAGTCAAATCCTAAACTGCAGGTAGCCCAAGGATAAGAAATTCTCTATGTACACTAAATGAAAATGTGGAGCTATATAATGAACAGAAGTGCATGTCTAGCAGATCTATACATTCTCAGTGCATAGGCTTTGCTGTCACCAATTCTTCTGACATATTTAAGACCAGTTCAGTGATCAGTTAGGTTCTTGCTGGATAGTTCATCAAGTTGCAATAGCCTCTCAGTGATAAGTGGTAATATTAGCTTAAAAAATGTGATGAAGTAGTGTGGATATTAATTAAGCCCTGCTCTCTAGACAAATAAAAATATCAATAACAATCTCATATAACGAAAAAAACAATACTAGATTTAGAGAAAAACTTTTTTACACAATTTTCCTTACTATAGAAATTAGTTCCAAAAATCTGGATGTCAGCTAACTTAAAATATGCTGAAGCTTATTTTTCAGAGGTAAAAATAAAAGAATAGTTAATAATCAAACATTTTATGCTTGCTATGGAAATAAATATTTGGGATCATATGGTACATTAATGTTTCAGTGATAATGCAGAATTCAGGATTCTGGTCTTCTATCATAATTTTTCATACAGCTGCTGCTGCTGACTGCCCTTTAACTGAGAACTCATAATGTGTTTATCCTTCCACTCCTACCAAGAAGTGTTCTTAAAGCAGTTGAGGCAGAGAAGTGGGTGCTTTAGAGATCTCTCTGAAGAGAAATCTTGATGACCATAGTTTATGCACAGAATTAAGCTAGACAATAACTTCTGAAGGCCTTCAGAAACACCTACTGCTTTCCATTCAGTGGTTATTTCCATTCAGTGCTAGAGCATGGAAACAGAATCACTACTTATCTAAAACTGAGGTTCAAATGACAGGCTTCAATTTGCTTGTCTAAACTGCAGACTAGATCTCTAGTCTAATGAAAACAGCTGGAAAGTGTAGGAAAAGTACCTTGCATGTGTAAAACCTGAAGAAAAGCCACCTCTAGAACCACATCCATTGGAGCCACTAGCCAATCCAGATGGGAAGGGGCTTGAATTTCGAGCTGGAGTTAGCTTTTTAAAATTTTTTTTAAATTTTAAATTTTAAATTTTTTTCCCTTTTTTATTTTTTACCTACAGAAGTCTATGATGTATTTTAAAAGTTCATGGGAATCCAGGCTTTCTTAGTGCCAGAGGCTACATTTCATCTTGTTAGAAGTGTTGAAGGCTAATCACTTGTTCCCATGCTATGGGATTGCAATCAAAGATGAGATTGTTACCAAAAATCAGAAAAAAAAACCTCCTTAACACCAACATAACATTAAGAAGCAGGCATTCTTTGCTTACCTGGATGCATGAGGGGATGTGTTCTTTAAAATATCATGCATGCTGAGTACAGAAAAAGCTTCTGTTTCTATACTATATTTTGCATACATATTCTTTGATTTTCCTGGAATAAACATACATTGGATGATCATTTCTCCAAAATTTTCAACATGTATTCCCTCCCCTTTATGCATGTGTTCTTCTGTCCTGGGGGTCTCTTTCATGGTCCCTGGTAGTCGTGACCTCAAAGTTGTACTTGGCTGCTTGGTGAATCGGTAAAAATTTGGCATAACTGAGCTGGTTATTTTCCATTCTTCTTCTTGGTTAATGTTTAACATGATCCTACAGAATAAGCATTGTGTGGTTCCATAGGCCAGTGGTTTTTGAAGAATAAGCATTCTGTTAACCCAGCAGGTGTGCAAACAGTTCTTAATCTGGCAACAAGAGCACAGAAATTCTAACACAATGTTACTAAGAAAAAGTGGAAAATTGTTGGGCTGAAACATTATTTCTCTTGAAGCTATTAAATGCTCACTTGAAGACAGTGAAGGAAGATTAATTCACTTTTACCCCTCTATTTATATAATTACAAATGTAAGATGGTTTTGCGAGTTGAATGACTCAATTTTTCTGTTCGTTTTGAGAGATTTTTAGTAATTATTATTATACAGAAATACATACAAGCCTGAAAGAGTCATCTGCAGCCTGAACAGAGCCTGCATCCACCCTCAGCTGAAGCAGTTAACTCAGTGGGAATCTTCTGTGGCTACAGATTAGTCCCTCTTTCTATACTACATACATTGCACATCATACATATTTTAGTGTAATGTATCCTGCCTGAATGGACTCAGTTTACTGAGCAATTTACCAACCATGATGGTGTTTCATCACCATTATTTAGGCTTCCACTCATCTTTGCATCAGTTGATACAATTTTATCAGCAGTAGGTTTATGTTATTTCCATATCACTGAAGAAGATTACTGATTAGTGTCAGCTGTATTGTCATACCCCACTAAATTTCCATAGAAAATAGTCATAGGCCATTATTTTTATAGATCTTTCTCTTTTGTCATTATTTTTATAGATCTTTCTCACTGGATACCAATATTTTGGAATTAAAAGTTCTTCATATATTGTGCTGATTTTGATACGTATTACAGAGAGATTTCTTAGATTCAGGAATGTGTAATGAAAACTAAAGATGACTAAAAATGACTAAAGAATTGCATTCCAGGGTATTGATAAATTCACCTCTTAGGAACTGGGAGAATCTAAGTGCAGATTTCTCTCTTTTATTCAGGCTAGAAATTGAATTCCAACCCAGATTACCCATATCCCAAACGTAATCTCTTGCCTTACTGCAGTCATTCTTAAAATGGTCTCAATACCTGTTTCTTGTTTTATGTGTAGACTTAAATACTCTCTGAGTGAGAAGGACAATATGCTCTGTCATAAGATGTTTGAATTTTATAACAGTTTTTTCCACAAAATGTGAATGCTTATTGCATTGCATTGCATTGCATTTGCCATGGACAGGAAAGCCTTTCTTGGTCTGTCTTAGTAAAAGTGCTAAGCAATGTTCTCTACTGACTTTTGGAGGTTTATTATTTGGATGATTAATTCATTGCTCATAAATACAGCTGATTTTTAAATTGGTATTTCAGATGTCAATGCTTAGCTATTCAATTATACTCGTGCAGTTATCTTCATCAATCAAACCTGTAATTTCAACAAAAATGAAATCTTATTTGTTTGACAAGGCCTATTTTCATTCTAGCGACACCAAGGGACATTAAATATACTCTTATAATTTAATTCTCTCTTACCTGCATCTTGTTCCAACCTTTTCATAACAGCAAAGGCAAGGGGCATGATTAAGAAATGATGAGCTACTTTATTACATCAAATAGGAAACGTGATGCAATAAAGGGTGAAATTGCTTAGAACCGAATGCTGTGTAAGGAAAGACACACAATTCTTTCACGGTCTCATCCACATTTTCAAAAACAATAGGAAAAAAACCCCAAACAAACAAAACCCCACAACAAGCTCGAAGAAATCCTGTGAAGTATATTCATTTTTGGGAAAAAATTTTGGTGTTCAAAAAGCAACTGCATAGGAAATGTATCAAAGAGCATAAAAAGACCTCTCATCTTCAATTTTCATATTGGGCTGATTAGAAGATTATCTTTCTTTCCCTTTGTTGTTAAGTGGTGATAAAGCATAAAGCAACACCTCAGTGACCCTTGGTTCTCAACATGCCCTCAATTTTATTATGCTTTGATATGTAATAGTTCTTTGCTGATGTGATTCTGTGTAGCTCACATAAATGAGTTGCTCAGATGAATTAGCTGCTTTCAATCAGTTTGTAATCTAGCCTGAAATAGATGACTCCAGTTACAGAGTTATCAAACATCAGAATACTTCAGTGCCTGACATCCTGCCATCTGACTTTTTAAAATAGTCCAGCTATTAACGTCTGTCCTGCAGAGCCTTGTCTAAAGTCTCTACACAACCAAAGAATCAAAGGAAAAAGTTCTATCATTCTTTAGAACTATCTCATATTCTCCTGTGTTAATCTAAAATCATCAACTTGCACCATACCAGGAGATGGACAAGAAGATTTTATTTCTTTTAGCTAGAGGAGGCCGACTTCTACACAACATACTTTTTCTATAAAACTATGTTTTTATGTTGATGATTTAAATTTAAAAGAAATCCATTAGAAATGCCTAAACACTTATTTTTGTCACATTTGGAATAGTAGCTTGAGTTCGGCATTAACCTAGGTCTCCTCCTGTCAGTGAAATTTCATAACATCTGTCCATTAGGTGGTTAGAGTCCTGCCTCCAGGCATTCTGTAATCTACGTTGCCCAGATGGATTATAACTCCCATGGTGCCTTATAGTAGCCTTTTGATTGAAACATGTGAAGAATCACGAGTGTCAGTGTGCTGTGAAAGATGAAGTTCTGACACTGAGCACTGCTTATGAAGTAGATTATGAACTGGTGATGGTACAGCTCCTGTGAGACCATGTGGGATGACAGATAATCCAATTTAATGTCAAACTGACTCATAACACAGTATTTAGCTATTTGTGAATCAGGCATTTTAGGAACTTTTTGATGAGAAAAAATCCTCAATATTTTGACATTGATTTGGAACAAGAAATTGCTTTGCTAAAGGATTAGAAATTCAAGCTTTTGCTTATATTATTTGTGCAGTATAATGTGATACTTTACAGGCTACAAAATCCTACTAAAAAGGCAACCTGAGTCACAGACTACCTTAGATCATCTTATTCCTTCTGCCTTCTCCATCATTCCACTAAATATTTTTTAACATTGTCTTCCTCCTACTACTTAAGAGATGAATTCTGCAGACATTAGAAGTCATGCCTTCCTTCCTTTTCTTCTTACTTTTACAAAAAGTCAGTGAAAATAACACAACCATGTTTGAAATATTGTTAAGGGGAACTACCAGTCTAGGTGAAGAATATTAGGTTTTTTTACCCTATTTCAAAGGCAAGATAGTCCAAACTTCATCCACAACTACTACATCCCTCTTACTTCCTGACTAATAACTCAATGGGAAGATAGGCTTCTGTGGTAATTCCCAATTCAAATGATAAATGAGCTACTGCTTACAGAAAAAAAAAATAATACAACATAATCACAGAGAAAGGGTCCAAAAACGTCTAAAAAGCCTTGCTGCAAGATAATGACTGTCAAATAGTGATAACTCATGCTGTCAACAAATAACATTAACAGCTCCTGTTTAATGAATAGTAACTTGAGCTGGAGTGTGACATTCTAGAGATTAAAAAGCTTAACACTTGCACGGTCTACAGTTCTGCTTTTGTAAGTGGACTACAATTTGCAGTTTTGACCTCTGGATCAGTACTTAAGCTAAAAGGAGAAAGGTTTCTAGCTATGATAGCTGTCTATGGTTTGGCATAAGAAAAAGAAAAAAGTTCTTCCTTTAAAATTAACCTGCCATTGAGGCTTCACTAAAAAATTTCAAGTATTAAATAAAGAAGTTGTATTTTCACAGGGAAATGAGAGCATTTGGATTTTTCCCCTAATTTTATTGTAAAAAAGTAGAAATTAGATAATTCCTTCATCTAGCATATGTAAAGCTTCATGGTTCCTGAGAGTATTATATATTTTTAGATATTTCTATCCAGATTCCACCCAGAAAATGCTTAGTTGTCAGCTGCTTTTGGCTTCCCCCGCAAAGAACCCACATAATCTCTGTGGCCAATTTTAACTAAATTTGACAGACAGATAAAGATGTGAAACATATACCCTATAGTTGTTGTGAAATAGAAAGATATGAAGAAAGTGATACTGAAGAAAGAGTAGTTCTTCAGTAAAGAAAAGGGTAAAGCCAGAGATGAACTTTATTAAAGACAGCAAAGGATCTACATGGGGCAAATATGTAGGAATGAACTGCAGGAAAATCCTTTATCAGAATTCATGTTTTCAGAATATTTTGGGTCATCCAAGGACAGGCCATAGACCCATGGGAAAGCGCCAGGCTCATATCTTCCCTTTTTGGCTTCAGGTTTGTCATGACATGGAAAGACACGGAAATGTTTTATTCAGGCCTCTGGGACAGCACTTAGGAATTTCTGTACGTTTTTCCAGTCGGTTTTGCAATTCTCCAAGGCCAAGGAGTGAGGCAGGAAGCGCTGTGTGTCCTGGTCAGTGGCTGGGTATTACTGGGGGAAGGAACAAGGATAAGAGCTGGGGGTCTGCATGGCAAAAGCATGCAAGTGGTCCCCGTGGTTAGAAACAACTTTTTCCATGCCTATAATTTTAAAAGGCTGATTAAACGTGAGACTTTTCACACCAAGTGCCTGAGAGAATGGCACTTGCTCAGCAGCTGCTGTCTCAGGCACTGAGAGTTCAGCTTCCGAGGCTCATTGTAAAACCATCAAGCTATTTTAGCACATCTAAATTATCCTATCTATTATCTTTTCACACTACACATTTCTATGGCTGTGGGTATATGTCTCCTGAATGAAGCACCACAGATGGAAACAGAGTTGAAATTAAAGCATTTGAGACTCCATCTAGCAAGAAACTCCTTTTAGTGGGGGTTGAGAGCATTCACCATCTCAGTGAACCAGATCTCTGGTTCTGCTTCCACCTTTTGCTCTGGGAAAATGCAAGAGTAAAATTATTTAATAATCTGTTATTTTAGAACTGTTCCAATGGAAGTCTTGAAAATTGAAAAAGAATCTATTTTTTAAAATTAAATTTTCACCTATTCTCACATTTTAACCTGGGTAAGTAAACTGGAATTTTGTCATGCAGTACCACTTTTTCACTTCAGGTTTACATTAAGAAAGCAATAGAGCTCAGACTGGACAGGCAATATTAAAGCTATTTGTACTGATTTCTGTGTTTCTGTAAGTGATGAGCAGAAGTCCTAACATAGGAGACATATTTATTTAACAGTATGAAAATCACATCTGTGCTCTCAAGCACATAATATTCTGAGGTACATAAAGCAGCCTTATAAATGATTCTGTGTGTTAAATCCTTTTACATTCTAATCCTTTGATAGGATATGTGAAGCCTTGCACCTGGGGAGGAATAACTCCATGCCCCAGTGTATGCTGGCAGCTGACCAGATGGAGATCAGCTCTGCAGGGAAGGGATAAGGATCCTGGTGCCTAACAGCTTGGACATGAGGCAGGAATATGTCCTTGTACCGAGGAGGGCCAACAGCCTCTGCACTGCTAGCAGGAGGAGGGAGGCAATCCTTCCCCTCTACTTAGTGAAACACATCTGCAGTGCTGCATCCACTCCACAATGCAAGAGACAGCAGGAGAGAGTCCAGAAAAAGGTAACAAAGATGATTGGGACTGCAAGATCTTTCCAAAGGGGGCTGGTCAGCCCTGAGAAAGGGGTGTATCTGGGCAATATGTGTAAATACCTGATGGGGCAGTGTTAGAAGGGAAAGCCAGACTCTTCTCGATGGTGCTCAGAGGCACTGGGGCACAAACTAAAACACAGGTGGTTCTATTCAAATATAAGGAAAATGCCCTTTACATTACGTCTGGGTGCGGCTGGCAATCAAAGCGTTCACCTCCTTCATCCAGACCTTGTGACTATGAAGATAGAACACAAAGGAGCTCTTAGATATTGCAGGGACTTCTTAGAGAAAGATCTCCATTGTACAACAATCTGTGATGGAAAGCAATTATTCTATGACCATGATCAGTGGACATGAGCACTGCTTACCATAATTGCTTGGGTAGCTAATATGGCCCTTGCAAGTTGGACATCCTGCTCCTCTGTTGCATTTAGCTGTATTTGAACATGTTCATAGGAAGTGTCTCCACCAGAATTTGAACTGGCCATAGTAGGGATGTCAGGGTCCCATCTTCTGGCTGCAGTCATGTAACTCCCACGTTTGCCTCTGGTGCTACTGGTGCTTGGGAAGCTGTAAAAGTTGGGGAGACAACAGGTTGGGGAATCAGAGGTGCTGCAACTTCCTGATTTAAATCAGCTAGAACTGCACTTGAATACAGTGCCCTAACCCTTTAAAGTCGTGTTCCGTTGTATGTCAGTCTGAACAATAAAATTTGACAGCAATAAAGACTGAGCAGGCAGGAAAGCTGACACATGATGTAAAGCCAGTCACAGTCCTTCTTATAAGCTGTCATTGCATGTGGGTATGAGGAATGAACCAAGTCTTGTTTTCCTTCAGCTGCCTCTGACCTCTCTCCCTGCCTTTCTGTTGAGGATTTTCCCATCCCTATTTCTCTCACAGCACCTGTATACTTCATAGCTAAGCCATGCTTGCTTTATATAAAAATGAATTGCAATGCAATGCAATATACAATTTTATTTCTAATCTCTAAGATAAATTATTCACAAATATTGAGGTAGTTTTGCATTGTTTGATTAGTAAAAAGAGGAAATGTTAACTCTCAAAATAAGTAAGCAGTGAAGTCACATCTATATCTTCCAGCCACTTTTTCATATTGTAACTTCTGTATCTTCATAAAATAAAATCTCACTTTCTCTAGGGCAGGATGAACTTGAATTTTACTGTAGGGCCCTTGGTTTTTGCAGAATTCATGCTCTGAAATTCATGTGGCAGAAGCAGGCCAAGATAAACAATGGATTTATTACCATGAAGAGAAAGGCTATAATCTCTTGTCATTTTTTTATGCACTCAGAACTAAATCGTCACAATCCCTGCTTCATAGTAAGGGAAATTAGTTTTATTTTGCTGGTGACTGAGGTTTCCCTTGTAAGACCAGAGTCACTATTTCCTATGGATTCTTTTCTTTGCTTCGATATCTAATATGGGATGAATTGCATTGCAGTGGAAATGGGAGATGTCTCTTCTACTTACCTTGTCCTCATCCCAGCCCTCAAGCATGCCAGAAGTGAATATCTTTGAACTTTTGCCTCTTTGTTAAGTTTAGTAGAAGGTGGCTTGAGATTTTTTGAAAGGGTAGGTACACAGATGAACACAAAGTGACAAGATGACAGTAGCCTCTTCCTCTGAAAATGGAGCTGAGGAATGAATGAACCTTGATGCAGAGGAAAAGCCCACTCTTAGGTATTGATCTTTAAGACTGGGATAATCCTAATGGCAACATGATAATTATCATGAGAGCTTTGAGAGGAAGGAATTCATAGTACCTACCTGAAGAGGAGAAATCTGAGGATGGGCTAGTCCAGGTTGCAAAGCATTCTGTGAGAAAAAGGCAAATGAGAAAGTGACTGAAATGATTTCCTCCATCCTTTGGTAGTTTCACAGGAAGAAAAAATGTAGTGAGAGAGACTTCTGAAGCTGGATCCCTCCCAGTCTTTCTTTCCTGTGAAGGAAGTGAAAATGCCACTTTATTTACAGTCTTGTCAAACAGATTACCTAAATATCTGAGTGTATATGGCTTTTAGTGTAAGAGATTCCTTCCCACTCATGTCAATATATGCACATGCACAGTCAGTCTTACATAGATGTGTGTGGTTGTTTTTTGTATGCCAGATATTGTCAGTGACAGATTGCCATTAAAGACTGACAAAGCAAAATGAAGAGCAACAAAGAATATGTTGGCTCATTCTCTTTTAAGCTAAAGTGTTTAATGTTTCACAAATTTTCAGATTGTCTTTTTATTGAATTTTTCATTTGTAATAACACTAAAATCAATACAGTTTTCAGGTATATATTTAATGAAATATCCTAGTGAGATTCTCACTATAGTGTCAGGCATGGTATGGAATTACAGATCCTTATGTCTTATGATACACCCAACCATGTGAAATCAGCATTGAAAACCAAATCTAATTTGTCATTTACGATCACAGGAAACTGAAGGATGAGAAGAATCCTTACCCTTAACATATTCACCTCAAGTTGCCTTCATCTAGAGTCTCTTTAAGTTTTCTTAAAAACAAGTCTCCAGATACTTAAACAGATGAGTATCTGTAACTCCAGGGAGATAAAAGTCAAATTTTAAATCTTCATTATGTAATAGTTTAATATAAACTAGAAAGATATACTTAACTTCTTCAATGCAAGGTTAATAGACATTATTCTTCATATGGAATCAGTAACACTACTGGAACACTGTATCCTGCCTTCTCTGAAGTTGTAATGAAACTGTGGGATAGATCTCGGGAGCTATTCTTGACAGATAGCCAGCTGTAAATTTGCCAGAGTTTTTACAGTTTACTTACCTGATGGACTCCAGCTTTCAGTTTCCTTCACTTTGGAGCACAATTCCTCCGAAATAATGGACTAATGGAAGTGAGCATCTTTTTTTTTTTTTTTTTTTTTTTTTTTTAATGCTTCCAGAAAATTCTGAATGTTCTTTCCCATGGGGAGAAAAAAGAATAATTTAAAATATATCTGTATACTTTGGGTTTTTTTGTGTGCATGCTTTTGTAGTCTGTTAAGTGTATTGAGTCCTTCTCAGACTGATGTCAGCTTGTGCCTTTAAATGTAGAAGTCCCTATTTTGGACATATAATGAAAGAAATCCTGTATTTTCCTGTATTTTGAGTCGGCTTTGCATTGTGAACCAAAATATGGTAAACGGCTACAATGTGGAGATTTGTTTAAAAAAATGCATTCCTGATTTAAACTAAAATGCTAAAGTGGATCACCCAAATCCCACTTTAGCTTTCTCCTACTGGAGTTTTATCTCTGTAAATTTCCTCATGAAGGAGAATGGATAAGGTTTTGAGCAGATTCTCTAGTTTCTCTTATCTCCAGATTACCTCTCTTCTCCAAACTTCAGAAATGCCATTGAAATACACTCAGAAAACTGATGCTTAAGCCTAATGTGGTGTCAGATTGCTTGTGCTGCTCAGACAATGCTGGGCTGACAAGGCCCTTTGGTGTAAATATCCCCAACAAATCAATTAGAAACACGGAGGGAAGCAGAAGTGCTTAAAAATGATGCAATCAGGAAAAGTCAGGGAAAGACACAAGTGATGTCAATTCCTTGCTAAAGGTCAGAAATGCTGCTACCTTTGAACCTTTTAGCTCAGACTTCAAAAGTGAAGAGTTGCTCACAAAGGCCCTCAGAGGATTTTAAATTCTGTAAGTTTCCTGAAGCTCATGTTGAGCTCCCCAGGCAGAGGAAGACAAGGTGTCATCCTGCTTGCTGGGCATGGCCAGACCTGCAATCCAACAGGGATTATTTTGCAGACAGAGTGACTAACTTATCTGTTCCATACTATGCAATTTCTCTGAGTCAGAATGAATTTCAACAGTTTGGCCCTGAAACAAGGCAAAGATTTGGGCCAGCTTCTTCCACTGGGGGGGTGGCTCACCTTTACTCATCTGCAACCTATGAGTTTATTAATGGAGCCAAATATAACCAGTGGCCTTCTGTGACAGATGGTGAATCATGTCTTACTTTCAGTGCATGAATTAACATTTTAAAAAGCTTTTCAAAACACTGTTTACTTTAGCAAGTGAAACATAGTAACAAGGATTTTCTGAAGTCTGATACTGTAACTTTGGATACATTTAAAGTTCATTATCTGAGTAAAAATCTAGAATTATTGTGTCATTAACAAGGACATTACAAGCTGCCATTTGTTTCAGAATGATGTATAGTTTATGATGTTGAAATTGCCACCACGCTGGTCACAATGGTTTGCCTTGAAAATGATTTATGAATCGTGACTCTAGAAAAAATAATTTCTCTCACATAGCTTGTTAAAAATCAGTTCTTTTGGCATTTGTTTTCATCCGGAAGGATATTTCTTAGTCTTCAAAATTTTAATCTGGAACCTCCTAAACACTACCTCTTTGATTTAATAATAGATTAAATATTCCCATTGTAAGTTATGCTGTCTTTCAGCCCATTTTTTTCCATATCATGTTTAAGCAACATTACCAAAACATGGTAATGCACAATGCCCTAGATAAGATGTCAGTCACTGAGGGGAGCTTAAGTTACATATCTAAGCATGAATGTGAATTAGGAGATCCAGTAAATAATTGTAAATGCAAATGTAAATGCCTTGCAGCATTTTCTCTCCCCCCGACAAAAAGTTGCGTTTGCACAATAAGAACAATCAACACAGACTGAGCCCATAGCAGATATTCAAACCACAGGGCACAAGTTATATAGAGCTACTATAGTTTTATTATGTCTTTTCTCCATTCATATCACATGTGGGATAATGCTCATCATTGTAATCTGTCATACAGGAACAGCAGCTTGCTAAATTTGAACTCCAGTGAGAACAGAGAACAACTGCACATTCTTGCCCTTCCCTCACTTCTTTTCCAGCTGCAGGTGGGAGGATCTTTCTCTTGGACATGGAGAAGTTGTTTGATGAGATTTGGATTCTTTTTCTTCAACTGAACTATTTCGTTGTCTGAGACACTGAGATACGTTCATGAACTGGTGATATGTGAAATTTGGAAGAAGCACAGAGAATATTAAGTATTGATGTATTTAAATAAAGCAACTCAGGACAAAAATGTAGTTGAATGGAGGCAAAGCTACTCAGGCCCACTCTTTGTCCTACGTCCAAAATAAGAAAATTCAAGTTCTAGCAATGATCTTGGAAATCTCATTACTTTGCAGAGCAAGAAATCCTAGCAGAACCAGAGTACACTGCGCATTGTATATAAGATATGGACCACACAAGAAATCCTACTAAATTCCTGCATTCCTTTTCCACTGTAGAAGTACAACCATGTCAAGGTGTCAGGATACTGAGGAGAAAAGGATGAGATCTGACCTAAGGCAGTTGTATGCTGTTATTAGTAAACAAGAATTAATGACGGAATATGTACAGACGTTCATGGATTACAGTGTAATTACACTGAGCAGATATAGAAGTAATTAACTGGTAAACTGCTGTGCTGTTTGGAAGACAGAAAAGCCATAAATTTATCTCATAATCACACAGATACCACACAAAAATTAATTGCCATGTAATTATATGATCAGCATTTGCCATATTCAAACAGTATTTGTGCCCCTTTAATTTGAAGTGCCACTTCATTTTAAAATATTAAAATACTAAACCTTCTGTGACTGTGATCTAAATCTAGAGAAGTAATTGCTGTGTGTGGTAAAGCATGTAAGAAAAAAAGTCAGTGAATGCTGGATGACCCAGTTCACTTTCTACATGCAGAAGGAAAAAAATTAATTCTGGCTGGTGGAATTTCACAGTGTCCCTGTTTTGGATTTTTTTTGGTGTGGTCTTTAAAATATTTCTGTTTTGACAGACCTAGAGGTTTAATCTAGCCTAGCTCAAGACAGCAATTAAGTGTATGCTCAAACCCAGCTAATCTGCTTGAAGACAGGAGGTTTAGAACATACTTTAAGGTCAGGGCAGGATTCAGTGCTGTGTTGCACAGAAGTAAGTCATGGCTCTGAGCTATGTTTTTTTCAGAGGTAGTGCAGTGATTTTCAGCATTATTGGCAAGATATAATATGCTGCTATAAAAAGGCAGTTCAGGTTTTGACTGACCCTGGGTTACTCCTGCCAGAGCAGCACGAGAAACAGAATGGGACAGAGGTGGATGAGGAGTCAAGGGAGAAATCCTGGGGAAACCAGCTTGCTGTTTCAATTGAGACAAGAGGGATGGCAATGGCAGAGCATAGGGTTTGAAGTTTCTGTGGAGGCCAGGGCACCATAAGCAGTGACCTTCACCTCTCAGCCTCTCCTGGATGGCAGCAGCAAAGAAAGCTGAATTTTTTCGGGGCTCTGGAATAGCTGTGGAGAGCAGTGAGCCATATCCAGATCACTCTCAGCAGTGTGCTGCCTGGGACATCTGCCTGCCTGGGGTCTGGGATCTGCTCAGTTTGCATGAAGTGAGAGATGTTTTTGCTTCACATTGGAACAGTACAGTTGCTTTGTATGTGAGGTCCTGGGCAGTGGCCTGTTGCCATGTCTTAGCATTGGAAAGCAGAGATTGCTTTTGGGATTGAGAGGGAAAACTAGGCTCTATTGTCTTCTGGTGTCCAC